>NW_017670569.1:226646-250788 GCF_001879085.1 Nicotiana attenuata | reverse complement strand
TATATATATATATAGCTTCATAGAGACAATACATTGATCAATAACACAAAAGAGCTTCTGATGAGTACATTCATCGAACTAAAACACAACTAGAGACTACATTGATCGAACTAAAACACAAAATACATCTCCTGACATTCTGTTAACAATATTATAGACAAAAACCCAAATACATTATTACATTGCATAACAAGCTAAAACACAATATTAGCTTCAAGACTTTCTTCCACTTCAATTGTTTTTGTTGATTGGTGCTCTTCTTTAGCAAACACAATATCACAATATTTGCTTGCCGAGGGTATTGAGGGTCATACCACTCAAAATGTTCACATGGACTTCGCCATTTAGACTGTGTGAAATCAAAATAAACGAAATCAGAACATAAGAAAAATCAAACAAAATACAAAATATTCAGAAATTTCAGAAATTAACCTAGCGCATAGTACTTACAACCGAAGAATCTACGCCCGGGGTTGTCATTTGACTATAAAATTTTCAATACTGGAGGACACACCCACACACAAAATAACTTCCGCTTCGAATCCATGAAGTGAAATTGGATGAAGACTTAGAAAGTTGATAGCATGAAGAAGGAAAGGCACAACATATGTTCTTTAATGGAGGAAGGGGTGTAGAAGAGAATATATAGCGAGCATGTTTGTATAATGTTATTACACTTGTGTGTATGTTCAGTTTGGAGCCCGAGGGGCTCGGGTGAGTTTGGATGGTTTTAGAATTGCTGGTGCAAACTGCTGGTGCTTAGGTATGCAGATCTCGCATTTGCGAGCTCGCTCGGTAAGAGGTTGGTGGGCTGGTACTTCACTTTAGCAAATATTTGATCGCATTTGCAGACTCTGATAGTCCGTGTTTGCGACCTTTGAGTCGCTTTTGCGACTTGAGCTGGCAGCTTCGCATTATTTGCGGTGAGGGGACTTCTCGCATTTGCAAGACTTTTGTTGCATTTGCGACGTTTGGTGGTCTGATGCCTTGATCGTATTTGCGATCAGTGTCTCGCATTTGCGGACACATAATTGCGAATATATGTTCGCAAATGCGACGTCTGCAGTTGGGTAAAAGAGGAAAAAAATGGGACTTAGTTCATTTTACACCATTTATCAACCCCAAACACTCTAGAAGCGATTTTTGAAGAACTTTTTCTTTCCAAATTCATCGGTAAGCAACTCTAATTCATCTTTTATCAATTGTCCATTACTTTTCATGAGTTTTTAACGTTAATCTATAAATTTTATGGTAGAAATTAGGGATTTTAGGTAAAATTGAGATTTAGACCTCAAATTGAGGTCGAATTTCGAAACAAGTCGCATAAATTGAGCTCGGAGGTGAATGGGTAACCGGGTTTTTGGTCCAAATTTCGGATTTTGATCAAGCAAGCCTGAGGTTGACTTTTGTGACTTTTTCAAAAATGATCAGAATTGAACCTTTTTCATTCGTGGGCAGTTTCTAAGCTTATTTTAAATTGTTTGATCGATAATTGACTAGATTCGGTTGATTTGTTGCGGAGCGAGGTTAGTGTCGTGTTTAACCTTGACTTGAGGGAATTAGGACTTGTTGGTCTATTTGCTATGTGAATTATGTGTGGGGACGCCGTATATGCAAGGTGACGAGTATATATGGATTGTCATGATTTAAAGCATGCGGGTGGAAATTGATTTATGGTACCATGTTGCTTTTGTTACCATGCCTTCTATGCTTTAGTTAGATTATTATTTTTTAATTGTTCGCTTTCGTGTTTATTGATAAATGTGAAGTTGTTGGGATATCGAAAGTTGAATTTGCTTATCGTAGCACTATCGTTGGAGTTGAAATTTGCTTCCTAACTTGCATTGATACTTTGGATTATTGTTGTTGCTTGATGAGGAAGAGTGAAAAGCACGAAAGAAGTTACGTGCCTTATTTTACATATTGTTATCATTGATTGAGTGATTGTGAGGATTAAAGCATGAAGGGTGATGTCGTGCACTTGATTGCCTTAATATCATTTATCATATCATGTGAGGAAGAGAGTAAAAGCACGAAGGGTGATGCCGTGCCATTGCATTTATCATATTACGTGGTGAGGATGAGAGTAAAAGCACGAAGGGTGATGTCGTGCCATGTGATGATGTCATTTGATAGAATATAAGGGTCCACCAAACTCTATAGAGCACCAGGTTCTCTATCAGGTTCAACAGTACACATGCACACTAGAGTAAATAAATAACAAGAGGAATTTTACGTGGAAAATTCCCAGCTCAACGGGATTAAAAACCACGACCTACCCTTGTAGGATTTCAACTTCACTACTAGGCAACTTTTAGATTACAACCTATGCAACCTAGAAATTAACCTCTTAATCCCTCACTAACTTGTAATACTCTATTACAAGCCACTTTGTAATAACTCTATTACAAAGACTTTGCAACTTGACTAACTCTAGCCAAGACTTAAACACACAGGTTCAAGGTTTACAAGAGTTTCCTACAGAATGCTTCTAAACAAGCTAGATAGGAATTACAATTGAAGAACTATTACAAAGTTACAACTCAACTAAGGACATACAATAACTTGATGTGGGAACTAGTCCGTAGTTGTTTTGTTCTTTGTTCTTGATGCACTTGAGAATTGCTTCCTGGATGATCACGTGAGTGAGCTTGAGTGAAATCTCTAAGTCTTCAGGTGAATGTGTTTTTCCTCCCTTGATGTTAATAATACATGTATGACATCACATACAATGATGTAAGCAAGGTAGGTAAAAAGCCTTCCAAAGAAAGTTGACTGCTGCACTGTTCCTGTATTGAAGCGTGTGTAGGCAGCAACTTTCCAACTGGAGAGTTGACTTCGAACAGTCTCCTCGGGAACTGGTAGGGACCTGTTCTATCAGCTTTTCCTTCCACTCTGAAGAGTTGAATCATATCCCATGCTGGATCCTAACCTGGAACCTTTTGATCTTAAGGTCTTGTAAATGTGTAACAGGTTCCTTATTTGGTTCTGGATAGTAAGTTTGTTGGATTATCAAAACATAAAGCAAAGTACTTATGACCAAAGTACTTGTAACCTATCAAATTCTCCCTTTTGATGATGACAAACTCATAATTGAAAATCCCAGAAAGAGCCACATAGAACTAGACAGCGAACCTGAAAGACCTTAAGTTTAAGTTTTCCCCCTGAATTTTTGCATTCCCCCTTGAGATTATTATTCATTTATGCTCTTTATTATTCAATTAAATCTTTTCCCCTTTTGGCATCATAAAAAGCATAGAACAAGTAAGCAGCATAAAAAAGTCTAGCGTAGTTAACTCATGCCACTTGTATGCACACAACATGATATAAAACAGAGACAAAAGAGCAGTAGCATAAACAACAAAAGGAAACCACTTGCATTAACCAAATTTGGACCTTTACAGGCGGGAGCAGAATCATTATTCATTTATGCTCTTTATTATTCAATTAAATTTGGTCCACAATATTTGAGCACAGCAGGAGGAGGATGATACATATTCTGCTTCAGCTGTTGAGAGTGCCATTGAATTTTGCTTCCTTGAGCCTCATGAGACAAGACAGGAACCTAGAGAATGTCCCATTTAAGACGAGCTTTTCCTATCCATTACTTGAAGGATAGTAGAGAACCAGGTCCTATGTTCCTCTTTATCTCAAAATTCTTACAACAGCCTTCAGATGAGACTCCTTTGGATTTGACTGAAACCTTGCACAGAACCCAACTCTGAACACGATTTCTGGTCTACTTGTAGTGAGATACAGGAGTGATCTAGTGATGTCTCTATGCATGGTTTAATTTAGAGGAGAACCAGGTTCATCCATGTCTAGGCGTGTAGCTGTGGCAATGGGAGTGCTGATGACTTGTGATGCTTCTATGTCAAACCTTTTTAAACAACTCGATTTTCAACTTTTGTTGTTGTAGTCGTGGAACCAGGTTCCTCGCTGGAATCAATGAGAGTTCTCCACCTTGATCAGTATTTTTGTTCCCTCTTGAGACGAGTACATCAGGAGGATTCCTCCATCTCTTTTAGCATCAAATTTTCAAAGCTGATCCTTCCCATTGTTGAGAACATAACAATTGTACCCATATATCCTCAAATGAGTCAGCAACTTTGGTGAAGATGTTTGCAATCCCTCTATCAAATAATATTGACCGTGCCAAATCTTCAAGAGTTCTGTTCTCTTTTCCACAACTCCATTTGCTGCGGTGTTCTTGGAGCTAAGAGGTTGAGTAATTCTTCTTTGAATGCAACATTCATCCACTCTGGCATTATCCAAACTTGTTCCACGATCTGATCTGATGCTAGCCATATTTGTTTCTATCTATACTTGGATCTTTTTGACAAAAGCCACAATTACTTGAAAGATCTCATCCTTGGTTCTAAAGAACAGAGTCCAAGTGGACCTGGAGTAGTCAATCACTGTCAAACAGATATATCTTTTTTCTTTCCTGTTTGGCTCTCTCACTATTTCATATAGATCCATATGAAGAAGATCAAGTGGCCTTGAGGTGCTGACTGCCCCTTTTGGGCTTGAATGGAGATCTGACATACTTTCCTATTGCACACTTTGTGTTCCTTGATACTCAACTTGGTCAGACCACGAACCGGGTCCTTCAGGGCCAGTTTATTCAGTGATGAAAAAATTGCATATCCCAGCCTTCTGCCCCATAGTTTAGCATCGTTTTCAATAGCTCTCAACCAACTTATATCACCACTCCTGCAGAGGCTTAAGCACAACACCATAAGTATTCTTGTATCTTTTGGCTACAACATCACTCCACCAGTCACAGGATTTGAAATTGTGCATATCCTGGGCAATAATTCCACTCATTTCCCTTGTCACATATCTTTCAAATCCTAAAGTGTACCCCTTTTAGCTATTTCCAAAAGGGTACACTCTCTCCTTGTAGGGTTTTTAGTGAAGGAAAATTGATCGTATTTCCAGTCATGTGCTTTGAGCAGCCGTTGTCCATATATCATTGTTGGGTGCTCCCCTTCACTGCTACCTGCACAAGGAAATCAAGGGTTAGATTTAGGAACCCAAACGAGTTTGTGTCCCTTGTAATGAGAGAAGGGATGCATGAGTGCTCTTTTAGTCCAAGCAGGCGTTGTACGTTTCCTATTTGACTGACTAGGTCCTCTAGCAGTAGTTACTCTCTCAGCAAAGACTTTATTTTTTTGATGAGATTGAACCCTGACCATGTAATTGTCCTTGAGGTGCCCATTGTTACACAGTGGGTACATAGCCAATTGTCGGTTACAGTAACGTACTTGCTATGAGGGTTGTAGGGAATCTCTTCCCTTTGAAACCCAATCCCTTGCCTGTTTCCCCGCTGTTGGTGTACATGGCAGTGGTAGCATCATAGGACCAGGTCCACTTAAACGATTTTTCAAGGTCACTCTTTACTTCACTAGTTCTTCCTAAAGCTGTTTGTTTTTCTCAAGCTCAGCACACATGCTAGTCTTCACCAAATTCAACCCATTTTCAGGCTTAATGTGTGCCTCACTTGCAACTTCCTTTCCCTTTTTAGAGTTTCCAGCCCTATTTACCATTTTAAATTCCTCAATTGTCGCTTTCAAGTCTACTACCACCACTACTAGGTCATCTCTCTCTTGATTAATCATAGCAACTCTCTCAGTCAAGGTTTCTTTTTCTTTACTTACACACTCAATGGTTTCTTTTATGTCCAGCATAACCACCATTAGATCATCTCTTTCATGTTTTATACTTCTTCTAAGGCATTCTTTTCCTTTTTCAGATTCTCTATTGTTTCTTTCAAATCAACTACGACGACTACTAAGTCATCTCTGGTTTGTTCAGTTTCCCCTAGTTCCATAGTTAATGCATCTTTATCATTGATAAGACTATGGTACGCATCAATTAGTACATTTGCTAATGACATGAGTTTTTTAGAAGAGTAAGATTTCAGAATTCTCTGAGCATCCAAAAATTTACCTCATCATCGTCATCATCTTCATCGTCATCAATTGAGCCATTAAAGCAAAGATTGAATCATACTCAATTGTTTCATTTTCCACTACCATAATTGAACTGCCACCATGATCGTTTTCTTCTTTAGATTCGCTAGAGGAGTCTCCAAATGTAGCAATATCTTGCTTTACAACATTGTCAGCATCATTCTTTCTCTTAAAGTGCTTGTCAGGAACTTGGATCCTTTTGGTTGCTTTGTCAAAGTTGTTATTGTATTGATCTTGCTTTAGGAGAGGGCAATCCTTGATGACGTGTCATGACTTGCCACATTTATGACAGAGGTCATAATTTTTTGGCTTTCTAGAACTTTCCCTTTTTGGAATGCCTCCATTCCTACGAACCATCTTCTGGAATGTTCTTGTCAAGTAGGACATGTCCCCGTCTTCACCACTTGAGTCATTGCTGTACGTTTTGAGGACCAGGTTCTTCTCCCTCTTGGGCTCTCTTCTTTCATTGTCCTTCTTCTTCTCCTTCTTCATTTCATACATTTTCATGTTTCCAACGAGTTCATCCATGGTCAGTGTCTGCAAGTCCTTAGCCTCTGTAATGGCGTTAACTTTGCTTTCCCAAGAACTGGGCAGTACACTAAGGATTTTTCTGACAAGTTTTTTTCTCGGAATACTTTCACCAAGAGAGTGTAGCTCATTAATGATGGAGGTGAATCGAGTATGCATATCTTGGATGGATTCGTCATCTTTTATTCTGAAGAGCTCATATTCAGTTGTGAGCATATCAATCTTGGATTGTTTCACCTGTGTTGTTCCCTTGTGAGCTATCTGAAGAGCCTCCCATATCTCTTTTGCTGATTGACATGCTGATATCCTGTTATATTCATCATGACCAATGCCACACACCAAAATTTTCTTTGCACGAAAGTTCTTCTCTATGTCCTTTCTATCAGCATCATTGAATTCTTTCCTTGTCTTGGGGATGGCTACAGCTGGGTCGCCAAGGTTTTTGGTAGGGACAAAGGGACCATCACATATGACATCTCATAGCTCAGAATCTTCAGCTATGATGAAGTCATGCATCCTAGTTTTCCACCATCCATAATACTGTTCATTGAACCTAGGTGGTCTGTAAGTAGACTGGCCTTCTTCGAAGTTTGGAGGAACAACCATGAGGATCCTTTCAAGGTGTTAACCTGATAGAAAGAACCTGCCTTGATACCAATTGATAGAATATAAGGGTCCACCAAACTCTATAGAGAACCAGGTTCCCTATCAGGTTCAACAGTACACACGCGCACTACAGTATATAAATGACAAGAGAAATTTTACGTGGAAAATTCCCAGCTCAACGGCGTTAAAAACCATGACCTACTCTTGTAGGATTTCAACTTCACTACTGAGAAACTTTAGGTTACGACCTATGAAACCTAGGACTTAACCTCTTAATCCCTCACTAACTTGTATACTCTATTACAAGCCACTTTTTAATAACTCTATTACAAAGACTTTGCAACTTGACTAACTCTAGCCAAGACTCAAACACAGAGGTTTAAGGTTTACAAGAGTTTACTATAGAATGCTTCTAAACAAGCTAGATAGGAATTACAATTGAAGAACTATTACAAAGTTACAACTCAACTAAGTACATACAATAACTTGATGTGGGAACTGGTCCGTAGTTGTTTTGTTCTTTATTCTTGATGACTTGAGAATTGCTTCCTAGATGATCACGTGAGTGAGCTTGAGTGAAATCTCTAAGTCTTCAGGTGAATTTGTTTTTCCTCCCTTGATGTTAATAATACATGCATGACATCACATACAATGATGTAAGCAAGGCAGGTAAAAAGCCTTCCACAGAAAGTTGACTGTTGCACTGTTCCTGTACTATAGCGTGTGCAGGCAGCAGCTTTCCAGCTGGAGAGTTGACTTCGTACAGTCTCCTCGGGAACTGGTAGGGACCTGTTCTCTCAGCTGTTCCTTCCACTATGAAGAGTTGAATCATATCCCATGCTGGATCCCAGCCTGGAACCTTTTGATCTTAAGGTCTTCTAAATGTGTAACAGGTTCCTTATCTGGTTCTGGATAGTAATTTAGTTTGTTAGATCATCAAAACATAAAGCAAAGTACTAATGACCAAAGTACTTGTAACCTATCATCATTGCTTTACTTGATTTTAGGATTTGTGAATTTACTTGGCTGCATCGTTGTTTATTTCGGAAAGAAGCTACTTGGTGATTTTGTACCTATTGTTCTGATCTTACTCGCTTTTTATATGTTCCCTCCCCGTTATTATTTTAAATTCTTTACTTGTTATTTTTGTTGCTTTATGTGTATATCTGAACATGATTTTTTTAGGTGGCTTGTGATATATAGCCTCATCACTACCTCGTCGAGGTTAGACTCCGCACTTACGGAGTATATTGGATCGGTTGTACTCATACTACACTCCTCTACTTCTTGTGTAGATTCTGATTTTGGTCCCAGTCGTATCTAGCGGAGTTTCTACTCGAATCATATTTGTATCAAGATACTTGAACTAGACTTGCACGGTGATCGCAGTCGCTGAAGTCCCCTTCCTTATTCAGCTTTAGTGTTTATTTTGTTTCGAACAGTTGTATATTGCCATTGGTTGTATCACTTTTAGTATGCTCATGTACTTGTGACACCATATTCTGGGATTTGGCTAGTTAGCATTTGGAGTTATTATATCTATTTTAAAATTTTACAGTTTTAATTCTTATTATATTGCTTTCAAATTGGTCTATAAATGATTAGTTGTGTACTAATGTTGGCTTACCTAGCAAGTAGATGTTAGGCGTCATCACGGCCCCTCGTTTTGGAATTTCGGGTCGTGACAAGAACCTTGAGCTTCTTAAGAACCTTTGAAAGCGTAGTTATGTCTTTGTATATACAACTCATGTATTAAAAATTATGGTATTGCTAATACCATAATTTTCTATGTATAAGAATAATACTGAATATGGTGTATAACCAATTTAGTTATACATAGGTTAAAAAGACACTACCAAACAAGGGATTAATAATACCAAAACTAACACATGTATTATTTTTCCTAATATATCCTACCAAACGTCCATTTGTATTTAATTAAGGGTGTGTTTTGAAACCACAATATAATTATAGTAATTACAAATCTTGCAATTAAGCAAGTGTAATTTTACAATGTTTATTATTTTTTAATTTTAAGAATAAAAGTTAATTATAAAAGATAAATTTTTTTTTCGGATGAAGAAATAACTAAACTTTAATGCGTGATAAATACATGGGTATATAAAGAATATTAAATATCATCTATAGATTGGTTTTTCACTACATATTTTGCTTTATTATAAAAATATTAAATAATTATAAATTTGTAACTAAGATCATATAGAATAATCAGTATATTGACTAGCTTTCAAATAAAGAATATGTTAACTTAAAATAATGTAACGATCCGACCGGTCGTTTTGCTTTCAAGAACTCTGTTCCCCTAAATAAGACTTCCCGTACTTGGTTTAACTGATTTATGACTTGCGGGGATGGTTGGTTCGGGATTTGGAAGAGTTTGTGTTGAAATCGGAACACTTGGTTCCTTAAGGTTGGCTTAGAAGGCCAAGTTTGATTCGGTCAACAGTTTGAGTAAACGACATCGGAATTTGACAGTTCCAATAGGTTGGTATGATGATTTCGTGCTTAGACGTATGTCCGAATCGGGTTTTAGATGACCCCTGAACATTTTTGGCGCCTAATAGTGAAAGTTGATTCCTAAAGAATTTTGAAGTTCTTTAAATTTGGTTTGGAGCGGGTTTTGTGTTATCGAGGTTCGAACGGAATTCTGAGACTGAGAATAGTTCTGTAATGTCATTTAAGACTTGCACGCAAAATTTGGTGTCAATCCGAGTAGTGTAAGTGTATTTTGTCACATTGGAAGTAAATTGAAGAACTTAAAGTCCATAAGTTTGAATCAGTTGGTTTTAGGGTGTGATTCCTAGTTTTAAGGTTGTTTCCGGCGTTCCGAGGGTTCAAGCGAGTCCGTTTTACCATTTCAAACTTGTGGGTGTGTTCGGGCTGGGCCTCGGGGGCCCTAAGCGTCAATCGAACGAGGCTCGAGCTAAGTTGAAAACTGTGAGAAGGAGCCGAAGCTCCAGGTTTCTGTCATAACCGCACCTGCAGTTGGTCAGCCACAGGTGCGAGCCCGTAGAAGCGGCTAAGCCATCGCAGATGCGGCCATGGGTGGCCAGCCCAGAAACCGCAGAAGCGGCCTCCTTTCCGCAGGAGAGGTTTGCTTTCCACAGAAGCGGCCCAGCCGACCCAGTGGAGTTCCGCAGAAGCGGACACTTTTCCGCAGATGCGGTGGGTGCAGGAGCGGCCTAGGACCGCAGATTTGAAAATCACTAAGGGCAGTGACCTTCATTTATTACGGGAGTTATACGTTTTGGCTCATTTTTCACTCCATTGTAGACGATTTTTGAGCTTCTTGAGAGGGGTTCTTCACCAAGCTTTTGAAGGTAAGTAATTCCTACTATATGTGAGTTAAATACTTGGATTTTGGGTAGATTAACATGTATAGATTAGTGAAAATTATGGGATTAGAGTAAAACCTAGGTTTTCGATAAAAATAGGATTTAACCACGAAATTCGTTATGGAATGAAGTAAAAATCATATATTCTTGATCATTAGGTTATGGGTAACAACTTCCTTCGAAAATTTCCGGAATCCAGGCACGTGGGTCTGGGGGTGAATTTTGAGAACCTTGCCTTTGGGGTTGGATAATCACTTTAATGGCTAGAATATGAATTTGTAAACCTATAGTGATTGGTTATTACACTATTTGAATAGTTTCGGATTGTGTGGCTCCGGTTTGGGAGTTTGAACACGTTCTTGAGTTGGAAGTAGGCTCGAAACGACGTAAGTCTCTTTTCTAACCTTGTAAGGGGGAAATTTTCCATAAGTGAACTTAATTAATATATGATTAATTGTGGGGGCTCCGTACGCACGAAGTGACGAGAGTCCGTACGTAACTACTATTCCTGTTTATGTCCGGGTAGTTCTAGGTTTACATCATGCTTTGTGGACACTATTATTTGCTTATGTGCGCTAATGGTATGAAAGTAATTATGTTGAAGAAAATCTAAGGATTTATAGGTTTCAGGTGAATTGTATTCATTTATTTTGAAAAGGAATTAAAGAAGTGTTGTGTTTTAAATGATGAAAATTATGTTTGACCGCGTCGCACGTATGATTTGCGAGCGGGGTTATGTTTTTACTGCATCGCATGTATGATTCGCGAGCAGGGTGAATAGATGCATCTATGATTCGTGCCGTTCGACCCTCGGCAGTGCACATCTTACTTTTATGTTGTATCAGGCCGAACGTCCTCTGTGGTAATTGTGTGTGATAATAGTATTGGAACTCTTTGTAGTTGTATGTTTCATTGCTTGATATACCACTTGTTTTAAATAAAAAATGTGTCTTTCCTTCTTAAGTGTGGTGGAGGAAATTCCTCGGTTATTGTTCTGGTTTGAGCTCTAATGTTTCTTGCATATATTATGCTTTAAGAATTGGAACTTCACATTATTACATTGTTGGCCCTAGTAAGTGTTGGAGTCGGATCCTCATCACTACTTCTACGAGGTTAGGTGAGATACTTATTGGGTACATATTTTTATGTACTCATGCTACATTTCTATACTTGATTGTACAGGCTTTGAGGCAGGTGCATCTGGCCATCAGTCCGGCGCATAGAGTGGACTCCTCAGCTCAAGACTCCTGGTAAGCTGCCCTTTTGAGCCGATCCGCAACAGCTGGAGTCTCTCTTTGGTTTTTATGTTCCTGTCTATTTCTTTTCCAGACAGTAGGATAGTACGGTATTGTATATTCTACCAGATTGCCCACACACTTGTGACACCAGGTCTTGGCACACACATTGGTAGACTTATGATGTTTTGGCTTGTTTTCATGATTTAAATTCGCATTTACTTCTTCCATTAAAATATGCTTAAATTTTCAAACTCTGAATTTCTTAATCAATAATGGAAAGTTATCACGTACTAACTATTCAAATGAGAATTATCATCTGATTAGTGTTGGCTTTCCTAACAACGGTGTTGGGCGCCATCACGGCCTTATATGGAATTTGGGTCGTGACAACATGGTATCAGAGCACTAGGTTCACGTAGGTTTCACAAGTTATGGGCAAACCTGGTAGACTCTTGCGGATCGGTACGGAGACGTCTGTACTTATCTTCGAGGGGCTATAGGGTGTTAGGAAACTACTCTTTATTCATCTCCTATCGTGTAGTTGATGGTATACTAAATTCCTTCTTCTATTCTCTCACAGATGGTGAGGACGCGTACGGGGGACGTTCCAGACCCGGGAGGAGCTGCTCCCCCCGTTGCCAGAGGTTGAGGCAAAGGCCGAGGGAGGGAACTAGCCCGAGGTAGGGGACGAGGGCGTCTTAGAGCTGCCCCAGTTGCACCACCCGCGGATCCAGTAGGGGATTCCATTATCAAGGAGTAGGGCAAGGTGCCCGCAGCAGAGCCTGCCCCGGCGGATTTCATGACAGCACCGGGCTTCCAGGAGGTCATGGGGCGTACACTGCGATTCATGGACTTTATAACTCAGGCTGGTTTATTTCCAGCAGACCCAACCACATCTCAGGTAGGAGGGGGAGCACAAACTCCTACTACTCAGGCTCTTGGGCACGCAGCTACCTTATACCAGACTCCGAGTACACTACCTGTAGGCGGTGCCTAGCCAGTTGCAGTAGTGGCACCTGAGCCCAGACCAGCTGCGGACGGTGATTCGCAGTAGTTGTTGGACAGATGGACTAGACTACACCCTCCTATCTTTGGAGGCGAGCGTCATGAGGATGCCCAGGATTTCATTGATAGGTGCAGGGACAGATTGCACAACATGAGGATATTAGAGTCCTATGGGGTAGATTTCACCACCTTCCGGTTAGAGGGCAGGGCCCGTAGGTGGTGGCAATCTTACCTTCTTAGCAGACCAGCAGGTTCTCCTCCCATGACATGGGATTAATTTACACGGCTTCTATTGGACAGGTATATTCCACCCTCTCAGAGGGAAGAGTTACGGTGTTAGTTTGAGCAGCTCAAGCATGGTCAGATTTCTGTGACCGACTATGAGTAGAGATTCTCTGAGTTGCCTCGCCATGCACTCATTATACTTCCTACAGACGCAGAGAGAGTGCAGAGATTTGTTGCGGGGTTACACCCCAATATTCGAGCTAGCATGGCCCGAGAGGTTGAGATGGGGACTGAGTATCAGCTAGTGGTGGAGATTGCGTAGAGGATTGAGGGTTACCTCTAGAGGGGTAGAGAGCAGTTGTAGCAGAACAAGAGGGACCAATTCTCTGGAGAGTTTAGAGGTGCCCCAGCTAGGGGCAGAGGTCAGTTTGGGAGGGGCCAGCCCAGAAGTCCCCCATATTCAGCACCATCACCACCTCTTCGCGGTGCTCCAGTGAGGCCTTATTTCAGTGCGATGTCGGAGAGTTCTTACCGCCCACCAGCAATTAAGGGTTCCTCCGGCGGGTATTCTGGTCATCAGGGTTATTCTAGGGGATATTTGGGCCATCAGGGCCAGGCTTCAGGACAACAGTCTATGGCACCATGGGGTTGTTACGGGTGTGGAGATCCGGGTCACATAAAGAGGACCTGCCCCAAACTTCGGGGCAAGGCAGTGCAGCAGGGTCATCAACCTATGATTACAGCACCAACCGTCTGGCCGCCCAGAGGTGGGGCACAGGTTGGTAGGGGCCGTACTAGAGGTGGAGGCCAGGCAGGGGGAGTCCAGCCAGCTACTGTTCACCCAGGTGGAGGCCAGCCAGCTGGCACTCCAGCTAGATTCTATGCGTTTCCGGCCAGACCAGATGCAGTGGCCTCAGATGCCGTGATCACAAATATTATTTCTGTATACACTATGCAGTAGGGATTCTTCGGTATTATTTGATTCAAGGTCTACATATTCATATGTATCATCTCTGTTTGCTCATTTCCTGGATATCCCTCGTGAGTCTTTGGGTACTCCTTTTTATGTGTCTATTCATGTGGCGATTCTGTGGTTATGGATCGGATCTATTGGTCCTGTGTGGTTACATTCTGTGGGTACGAGACTAGAGCGGACCTTCTGTTACTTGATATGATCGACTTTGAGGTCATCCTAGATATCTCCATATCACGCCATTCTTGATTGCCATGCCAAGACTATTAGTTTAGCGATGCCAGAGTTACCGAGATTGGAGTGGAAGGGTTCCTCCGTTAGTGCATCTAGTCGGGTTATTTCTTTTTTGAAGGCTCGACATCTGGTCGAGAAGGGTTGTTTGGCGTATCTAGCATATGTTCGGGACACCACCGCAGAGTTTCTGACGATTGATTTAGTGCCAGTAGTCCAGGAGTTCGCCGATGTGTTTCCTTCTGACCTTCCAAGTATGCCGCTGGATTGTGACATTGATTTATATATTGATTTAGCTCCAGTTACCCAGCCTATATCTATCCCACAATACCGTATGGCACCGAAAGAGTTGAAAGAGTTGAAGGAGCAGCTTGAGGAGTTGTTAGCAAAGGGGCTTGTGAGACCCAATGTATCACCTTAGGGTGCACCAGTGTTATTTGTGAAGAAGAAGGATGGGGCTATGCGAATGTGCATTGATTACCGCCAGTTGAACAAAGTCACCATCAAGAACAAGTACCCGTTGCCTCGTATCGATGATTTGTTTGACCAGTTGCAGGCTGCGAGGGTGTTTTCTACGATCGATTTGAGATCGAGGTACCACCAGTTGAAGATTCGGGACTCAGATGTTCCGAAGACTACCTTCCGTACTAGATATGGTCATTATGAGTTTCTAGTGATGTCCTTCGGCTTGACTAATGCCCCAGCGGCGTTTATGGACTTGATGAACAGGGTGTTCAGGCCTTATATTGATCCCTTTGTTATTGTCTTCATTGATGACATCTTGATTTACTCACATAGCTTGGGGGAGCATAAGCAGCATTTGAGAGTGGTGCTTCAGACATTGCAAGAGCAGAAGATATATGCTAATATCTCTAAGTGTGAGTTTTGGCTAGAGTCTATGGCATTCTTGGGGCATGTTGTATCAGGAGAGGGTATTAAGGTGGATCCCAAGAAGATTGAGGCAGTTCAGAGTTGGCCACGTCCCACTTCGGTGACTGAGATCAGGAGTTTCCTGGGGCTAGCAAGTTATTATCGCCAATTTGTGCAGGGCTTTTCCTCCATTGTAGCACCTTTAACTAGATTGACCCAGAAGGGTGCTCCCTTCCGTTAGTCTGATGATTGTGAGGTGAGCTTTCAGAAGCTCAAGATAGCTTTGACTACAACACCAGTTCTAGTGTTGCCTTCCGGTTCGAGGATGTATACTGTGTATTGCAACGCTTCACGCGTTGGCTTGGGCTGTGTATTGATGCAGGAGGGGCGAGTTATTGCATATGCTTCACGTCAGTCGAAGATTCATGAGAAGAATTACCCTATGCACGACCTAGAGTTAGCAGCGATTGTCCATGCTCTTAAGATATGGAGGCATTATCTGTATGGGGTGTCATGTGAGGTTTATACTGATCATCGCAGCTTGAAGCATTTGTTCAAGCAGAGGGATCTCAATTTGAGGCAGTGTAGAAGGCTTGAGTTACTGAAGGATTATGACATTACCATTCATTATCACCCGGGTAAGGCGAATGTAGTCGCGGATGCCTTAATCAGGAAAACAGAGAGTATGGGTAGCTTGGCATTCATACCAGCAGAGGAGAGGCCACTAGCTTTGGACATTCAGTCCTTGGCTAACAGACTTGTGAGTTTGGACATTTCAGAGCCCAGCCGGATTCTTGCATGTGTTGTTGCCCAGTCTTCGTTATTGGGGCAGATCAAGGCCCGACAGTTTGATGATCCACATTTAGCAGTCCTCAGAGAGACGGTACTACAGGGTGGTGCCAAGGAGGTTTCTATCGGCGAGGATGGTGTTCTGCGACTCCAAGGTCGCCTATGTGTTCCTAATGTCGACGGTTTGAGGGAGAGGATTCTTAAGGAGGCACACAGCTCGCGGTATTCTATTCATCCAGGTGATACGAAGATGTATCGTGGCCTGAGACAACACTATTGGTGGCGGCAAATGAAGAAAGACATAGTGGAGTATGTAGCTAGGTGCTTAAATTGCCAGCAGGTCAAGTATGAGCACCAGAGGCCAGCGGGCCTACTTCAGTAGATGACTATACCTGAGTGGAAATGGGAGCGCATTACTATGGACTTCGTAGTTGGGTTACCACAGACTTTGCGGAAGTTTGATGCAGTTTGGGTCATCGTCGACAGGTTGACCAAGTCGGCACACTTCATTCCAGTTGTGACTACCTATATTCAGAGAGGTTGGCCTCGATTTATATTCGGGAGATAGTTCGGTTGCACGGTGTGCCCGTTTCCATCATATAAGATAGGGGCCCTCAGTTCACCTCACATTTTTGAAGAGCTGTTCAGAGTGAGTTGGGGACCCGTGTAGAGCTCAGCACAACATTTCATCCTCAGACCGACGGACAGTCGGAGTGGACAGTTTAGATATTAGAGGACATGCTGAGAGCATGCGTGATTTGACTTTGGAGGGCAGTGGGTCAGTTCTTGCCTTTGGCCAAGTTTGCTTACAACAACAGTTATCAGTCCAGCATCGAGATGGCTCCATTTGAGGCTTTATATGGTCGACGATGGCGTTCCCCTATCGGGTGGTTTGAGCCCGGCGAGGCCAAGTTATACGGTACTGATTTGGTGAAGGATGCCTTGGAAATGATAAAGATAATTCAGGAGAGACTTCGCACAGAACAGTCCAGACAGAAGAGCTACGCGGATCAGAAGGCGCGTGATGTATCATTCATGGTCGGCGAAAAGGTTCTCTTAAAAGTCTCGCCGATGAAGGGTATTATGAGATTCGGGAAGAAGGGCAAGTTGAGCCCAAGGTTTAGAGGCCCATTTGAAGTGTTGCGGCAAGTTGAGGAGGTTGCTTATGAGCTTGCTTTACCTCCCAGCCTATCAGGGGTTCATCCAGTTTTTCACGTGTCTATGCTTCGGAGGTATCACGCCGACTTGTCTCATGTGTTAGACTTCAGTACTATTCAGCTAGATGAGAGCTTGGGTTATGAGGAGGAGCCAATTGCTATTGTTGATAGACAGGATCGCCAGTTGAGATCCAAGAGGATTTTTGCAGTAAAGGTCCAGTGGAGGGGCCAACCAGCCGAGGAAGCGACCTAGGAGTCCGAGGAGGACATGCGGAGCAGATATCCACACTTATTTAGCAATTCAGGTACGAATCTAAACCCGTCCGAGGATGAACGTTTGTTTAAGAGGTGGAGAATGTAACGACCCGACCGGTTGTTTTGCTTTCTAGAACCCTGTTCCCCTAAATAAGACTTCCTGTACTTGCTTTAACTGATTTATGACTTGCGGGGATGGTTGGTTCGGGATTTGGAAGAGTTTGGGTTGAAACCGGAACACTTGGTTCCTTAAGGTTGGCCTAGAAGGCCAAGTTTGACTTCGGTCAACATTTGAGTAAACGACCTCGGAGTCGGGATTTTACGGTTCTAATAGGTTTGTATGATGATTTCGGACATGGACGTATGTCCGGATTGGTTTTAGATGACCCAGGAACGTTTTGGCGCCTAATAGTAAAAGTTGATTCCTTAAGGATTTTGAAGTTCTTTAAATTTTGTTTGGAGCTGGGTTTTGTGTTATCGAGGTCCGAACGGAATTCCGAGACTGTGAATAGTTCCGTAATGTCATTTAAGACTTGCACGCAAAATTTGGTGTCAATCCGAGTAGTGTAAGTGTATTTCATCACATTGGAAGTGAATTGAAGAACTTAAAATTCATAAGTTTGAATCAATTGGTTTTAGGGTGTGATTCCTAGCTTCAAGGTTATTTTCGGTATTCCGAGGGTTTGAGCGAGTCCGTTTTATCATTTCAAACTTGTGGGTGTGTTCGGGCGGGGCCCCGAGCGTCAGTCGGACGAGGCTCGAGCTAAGTTGATAAATGTCAGAAGGATCTGAAGCTCCAGGTTGCTGTCATAACCGCACCTGCGGTTGGCCAGCCGTAGGTGCGAGCCCGCAGAAGCTGCTAAGCCATCGCAGATGCGGCCATGGGTGGCCAGCCCAGAAACCGCAAAAGCGGCCTCCTTTCCGCAGAAGCGGAACCGCAGAAGCGGTTTTCTTTTCGCAGAAGCGACCCAGCCGGCCCAATAGAGTTCCGCAGAAGCGGATACTTTTCCGTAGATGCGGTAGGAGCAGGTGCGGCCCAGGACCGCAGACGCGGAAATAATTAAAGACAGTGACCTTCATTTATTACGGGAGTTATACGTTTTGGCTCATTTTTCACTCCATTGTAGACGATTTTTGAGCTTCTTGAGAGGGGTTCTTCACCAAGCTTTTGAAGGTATGTAATTCCTACCATATGTGAGTTAAATACTTGGATTTTGGGTAGATTAACATGTATAGATTAGTGAAAATCATGGGATTAGAGTAAAGACTAGGTTTTTGATAAAACAAGATTTAACCATGAAATTCTGACGGAATGAAGTAAAAATCATATATTCTTGATCCTTAGGTTCTGGGTAACAACTTCCTTCGAAAATTTTCGGAATCCGGGCACGTGGGTCCGGGAGTGAATTTTAGGAACCTTGCCTTTGGGGTTGGATAATCACTTTAATGGCTAGAATATGAATTTGTAAACCTATAGTGATTGGTTTTTACGCTATTTGAATAGTTTCGGATTGTGCGGCTCCGGTTTGAGAGTTTGAACGCGTTCTTGAGTTGGAAGTAGGCTCGAAATGAGGTAAGTCTCTTTTCTAACCTTGTAAGGGGGAAATTTTCCCATAAGTGAACTTAATTAATATATGATTAATTGTGGGGCTACGTACGCACAAAGTGACGAGAGTCCATACGTCGCTACTATTCCTGTTATGTCCGGGTAGTTCTAGGTTTACATCATGCTTTGTGGACACTATTATTTGCTTATATGTGCTAATGGTATGAAAGTAATTAAGTTGAAGAAAATCTAAGGATTTACAGGTTTCAAGTGAATTGTATTCATTTTTTTGAAAAGGAATTAAAGAAGTGTTGTGTTTTAGATGATGAAAATTATGTTTGACCGCGTCGCACGTATGATTCGCGAGCGGGGTTATGTTTTTACCGCGTCGCATGTATGAGTCGCGAGCGGGGTGAATAGATGCACCTATGGTTCGTGGAGTTCGACCCTCGGCAGTGCACATTATACTTTTATGTTGAATCGGTCTGAACGTCGTCGATGGTAATTGTGTGTGATAATAGTATGGGAACTCTTTGTAGTTGTATGTTTCATTACTTGATATACCACTTGTTTTAAATAAAGAATGTGTCTTTCCTTCTTAAGTGTGGTGGAGGAAATTCCTCGGTTATTGTTCTAGTTTGAGCTTGACTTTTACATACATACATTATGCTTTAAGAATTGGAACTTCACATTATTACATTATCGACCCTAGTAAGTGTCGGAGTCGACCACTCGTCACTACTTCAGCGAGGTTAGGCGAGATACTTACTGGGTACATATTTTTATGTACTCATGCTACACTTCAGTACTTGATTGTACAGGCTTTGAGGCAGGTGCATCTGGCCATCAGTCCGGCGCATAGAGTGGACTCCTCAGCTCGAGACTTCCCGGTGAGCTGCCCTTTTTAGCCGATCTGCAGCAGCTAGAATCTCTCTTTTGTTTTTATGTTTGATAGGTTTTCAGTATTTTATGTTTTGATGATCTAACAAACTTGTCATGAAGAACCAGATAGAGCACCTGGCGCACAGGACATACATTTCATGTGAACTAATCGAAGCCTGAAAATCAGCAAAGGGAGGAACACAACAGGAACCTGATGATCTGGTCTTTTAGGGTTCTCCGGCACAAGCAAGTCAATGACTGTACGCAATCAAGATAAAGAGGAACACAATAGGGACCTGCAATCTTAGGTTTCTCTGACAAAAAGTGCAAGTCAAGTACACAGCTGGAACGTGACAGAAGAAAGTGACCATCTGGCAACTGTTACAGAAGAGGAACACAACTAGGACCCGGTTTGTTGGTGTGTCCTGACAGGAAGTACAAAGCCCACCATCCAGCTGGAATGCAACTGCCCAAAAGTGGCTGTGCAGATTGTAAAACAGTCACTTCTCATTGGGAAGAAGTATACACCTTGAGTTGACATCACTATCTATTGTGCCATCGTTTGTGATAAAACAACCTGGTGCAAGACACACTATTCTTCATGCATTCAGTGATATTCTCTCAAGCATAACAAAGTTCATCTAGCATTGAAGTCACTGGTGTGTCAAGAACAAGAAGACAACTCCACTAAGGATCAGTTTCTAACCGAGTCTTATGTATATCCATAGTTGAGTTGTAATCTTGTTAATTGTTCTACATTGGAATTCCTAGTTTGCTTTCTTAGAAGCGCTGTCTTAGGAACAAACCAAATTCGTAAACTTTAGAGTTTATGTTGTGACTAGGAATAGTCATAAGTTAAATCCTCTATAACTAGGAGAGTTATAGAGTGGCTTGTGGTGGTGCATCACAAGTTAGTTTAAAGTCTTTGCAAAAGGGTGTTTGCAAAGTGGCTTGTAATAGGTAGATTACAAGTTAGTTGAGTTTAAAGCCTACAGGTGTAGGTCGTGGTTTATTGATCCCCTTGTGTGGGATTTTTCCATGTAGAAACTCTCTGGCCTTCTTTACATTCAGTCGTTACTGTATTCTATGTATAAGTCTCATAGAGGACCAAGTACTCTATAGTTTGGTGGACTCATATAAGTCATCAATTGGTATCAGAGCAGGTTTTTCCTATCAGGATAACACCTAGGAAGGATCCTCAAATGGCTGCTCCACCAAACTTTGAAGAAGGACAATCAACCTATACACCTCCCAAATTCGATGGTCAATACTACGGCTGGTGGAAGACCAGGATGCATGATTTCATTATGGCAGAAGATTCAGAGTTGTGGGACATTATATGTAATGGTCCACATGTTCCCATGAAGAAGATTGAAGAAACAGGGCAAATGGCGCCGATAGGAAGAAGAGATTACAACGACATTGACAGAAAAGCTGTAGAAAAGAACTACTGTGCCAAGAAAATCTTGATGTGTGGCATAGGACCTGATGAGTACAACAGAGTCTCTGCTTGTGAAACTGCGAAAGAAATATGGGAGGCGTTGCAAACCGCTCATGAAGGAACCACTCAGGTCAAACAATCCAAGATTGACATGCTCATCACAGAATATGAGCTCTTTAGGATGAAGGATGATGAATCTATACAAGATATGCACACTAGATTCACATCCATCATAAAAGAGATTCATTCACTTGGAGATGTCATTCCCAGAAATAAGCTCGTAACGAAAATCCTCAGCGTCCTACCTGGGTCTTGGGAAAGTAAGGTAAATGCCATCACGGAAGCTAAAGATCTACAGACTCTGACCATGGATGAGTTGACTGGTAATCTGAAAACTTATGAGATGAAAAGAAAGAAAGACGGTGAAAGAAGAGAGCCTAAGAAGGAAAAGAACCAGGTGCTTAAAGCTGAAAGGAGTGATTCAAGTGACGAAGATAGTGACATGGCCTATCTTACTAAGAGATTTCAAAAATTGGTTCGAAGAAATGGTGACATACCAAAGTGGGGCAGTTCAAGTAAAACAAGGAACAACGATCTCTGTCACGGATGTGGAAAGTCAAGGCATTTCATCAAAGACTGCAACAGGAGCAGTACAAGAAAAATCCTAACAAAGCAGGAAAAAGAAACCTGGTTCCAGAGAAAAGATTCAATCGAAAAAGTGTTGCTGACAATATTGTTAAGCAAACTCTTGCTGCTTGGGGAGACTCCTCAAGTGAATTCGAAAGGGAATCAGATGCAGAAAACAATTCCTTGATGGCAGTGGAAACTGAAGCAACGAAGTACGACTCACTGTTCGCGTCGATGACTCAGTCAGATGATGATGATGAAGAAGATGAAGACGATGAGGTAAGCTTCCGGGATGTTCAGAGAAATCTGAAATCCTATTCTTCCAAGAAGCTAAGGTCTTTATAAAATTTCTTAATTGATGCCTATTATAGCCTTATAAACGATAAGGAGACCCTCACAATAGAACTAGGAGAGGCAGATCAATCTTGAGATGATCTAGTGGTCTGTGTAGTAGACCGGATGAGACCATAGCAAATCTTGAAATAGAAAAGTAGGCCTTGAATGAAAGAATAACCAGTGTAAAAAATGAGAGAGACGACCTAATTGTAGTAGTTGTTGATCTAAAAGAAACAATAGAAGGCCTTAACAATGAGAAACACACCTTAGAAGAAAAAGTTGCATCTACTGAAGAGGAAAGGGATGACCTGTTAGCAATATGCGCTGATCTAGAGGAAACCATTGAGGGACTCAATAGAGCAAATAGGAATGTAAGTCTTGGAAAAGGGAAGGAAGTAGCCAGTGAGGCGTACATCATGCTTGAAAAGAGTTAAATGTTGTAAAACCAGTCTTAGCAGTGAACTCGAGAGGAATCAGCAACTCCAAGCTGAGTTGGAGAAAGTAAGAAATGATCTTGAGAAATCCTTGAAGTGGACCTGGTCCTCAGATGCTGCTACTGCCATGTATCTCAACAATAGTGGAAACAAGCAGGGCATCGGGTTCCAAAAGGAGAAAACTCCCTGCAACCGACACAACAAGTATGTCACTGTACCTGATAACTGGCTATGTACCCACTGCGGAAACAATGGGCATTCTAAAGAAAATTGTCAGGCCAGGGTTCAGTCTGCTCAGAAGAACAAAGCGTTCACTAATAAAGCGACTACTAGCAAAAGACTAGGTACCACTCGCAAAAAGCGGATGCTGCCTGCGTGGACTAGGAAATCCCTCATTCATCCTTTTTTTGGTAACAAGGGACCCAAACTAGTTTGGGTTCCTAAATCTAACCCTTGATGTGCATGTACAGGGAGCAGTGAGAGGAAGCAGACTGCGATGGACTATGGACAGCGAATGCCTAAAGCACGCAGCTGGAAACATCATGAAATGCTTCTCACTGAAAGCCCTGCAGGAAGGGATATATGCTTGAGAAGAAAGTAAAGGGTACATTCTCAGTGAATGAAAAGGCAGAGAGGTTCCCTTGGCACTCGAGTAGGAAAAGACAGAACTGGAAAATGATGCATGGATAGTGCTCATCGCCTATGGAATCACCAAAATTCTGGGCAAAAGGGATGAACACTGCTCTCTTTTGAGAACAGGTCTCGAACCAGGTCCTTCCTAAATAAAAACTCGCCAGGAACCGCCAATTGGAAGAAAATGCCTTGCTCCTGACAATAGGAAGGATTAGCTTGGGAAGCACAATGCGAATAGACGAGTGAAGATATCCTTCTGGGGAACAACCCATAAAACAAGGTCAAAAGGTCTCCAACAAAGGAAGCACTAAATGGCAGGAGATGCTCATGGGGTATTCAACAAGACACTTTTCTTTGCCAAGAAAGAAACGATGATGATCAATATGATGAACTAATTCTATCTTTGGGAAGTATCTGAGACTTCAAATAGGGAGGATGATAAAGTGAGCAAGATGAAGGAAACTGGCAAAAGACAACTCAACTTCCTCCACTACGTCTGACATAGAACCTGGTGCACCTGTCATGATTCATGCCTTATCTTCTGGGAGACAAGGAAGCAAAATGAAATGACCTCATCAACAACTGGAGAGAAATTGCAAACACAATGAAGGGTGAGATCATCCTCTGAGGGTTAATATGAAGAAAGGATTGATCGGTGGAAAGCATTGCAGAACAGAAGACCAAACTCCAGATATCTGCATCAAAACCTCAAGAAGAGAATATTCCGGATAAATCAAGGTAAAGATGGGGTTACAAGAATCTAATGAAGAACCTGATCTTCCATCCGCTGGTTGTGTAAGATACCATCAGGTAAAGGTAGCTAAAGTGTTTTCTGACCAAGCCAAACTCACATCAATACCGTTGTAGGTAAACACGCATGACGATCATAGAAGCTAAAGGTATGGCTATGAACTGCGAGAGGGGAGCTACTAAAACTTTGTTCAAAAGACTGCTCTGGCATCAGATTCTTGTATTTCAGGTTAGTAGTAATGTGCTTATTCTGCATGCCCTCTTAAACAAAAAAATGTGTTT
>NW_017670569.1:204947-226520 GCF_001879085.1 Nicotiana attenuata | reverse complement strand
GAAGAGTACGGACAGTACGGTCCTAAAGTGGAAGAACTCGATTGATTTTTACTCCTGATCAATCTGCCTGACAAACATGATAGACCATATGCAGGAAGGTGGACTAAAGTTTAAGGCGGAAACCAGTGGGTTTACCTTATGGCTTTCTCCTCACTCAGGTGTTCAGATTCTATAAGGTACCCTTAGGGAATCCCAGAGTGGGCACACGCAAGTAGACCTTCTCTAAGACTACTCTGGAAGAATATGAATGTATTGAAAAGGTTGGTGGAAGCATCTCGACCATTTCTCAGCTGATCAACGCTCAAAATGTAGCTTCTGAGGAAATAAGAAGGCTGAGGGCTCAAAATGCTATACTGGAAACTCAGCTCAGTCAAGCACTTAAAGAACCTGATTTTGTAGGAAAATGAGAGACTTTGGGCTCAATTACTTGAAGAACAGCTGTCCGCAAATGCTAGACTGGACCTGGTTCTCAAAACCATTACTGTCTCTTCCTCCAAGCTTCCCTCCTTTAGTATCCCCTAGGATCCTCCTTGTGTCAACTTATTTTTGCTCCAACCTCCTGTGGCTGCTATTTTACTTTTGTTTGCATGTTTTTTTGTAATGGCATGTTGTACTTAACCATTACTACTCCTAAATTACTCAGTCCAATGTAAACATTAATGAAACAGCTTCCTTCTCGTTGCTTGTACAGCCCTGTGTTCCTCTGGCTTCACTTTTCTGTTATGTTGTGTGCACATATGTGGCATGAGCTAGCTATGTTAGACTTCTTTATGCTTCTTACCTGCTGGTGTCTCGTTTTTAAATTCTATGTCCGTTTTTTAATGATGCCTAAAAAGGGGAAAATTAAGAAGAGTGTGAGAATGAGATCTTAGATTTTAAGGGGAACTTACGTGTGAGAATGATTGAGATCTTAGACTAAGTGTGAAAATGAGGGAGATCTTAAATTAAGGGGGAACTTCTGGCATCTCATCTGGTTATTTCTGCTTTAAAAAATACTGTCCATGCCTAAGTTTATCATTATCAAAAAGGGGAAAATTGATAGGTTTTCAGTATTTTATGTTTTGATGATCTAACAAACTTGTCATGAAGAACCAGATAGAGTACCTGGAGCACAGGACATACATTTCATATGAACTAATCGAAGCCTGAAAATCAGCAAAGGCAGGAACACAACAGGGACCTGATGATCTGGTCTTTTAGGGTTCTCCGACACAAGCAAGTCAATGACTGTACGCAATCAAGATAAAGAGGAACACAACAGGGACTTGTTGTCTTAGGGTTCTCTGACAAAAAGTACAAGTCAAGTACACAGCTGGAACGTGACAGAAGAAAGTGACCATTTGGCAACTATTACAGAAGAGGAACACAACTAGGACCCGATCTGTTGGTGTGTCCTGACAGGAAGTACAAAGCCCACTATCCAGCTGGAACGCAACTGCCCAGAAGTGGTTGTGCAGATTGTACAACAGTCACTTCTCATTGGGAAGAAGTATACACCTTGAGTTGACATCACTATCTATTGTGCCATCGTTTGTGATAAAACAACCTGGTACAAGACACACTATTCTGCGTGCATTCAGTGATATTCTCTCAAGCATAACAAAGTTCATCTAGCATTGAAGTCACTGGTGTGTCAAGAACAAGAAGACAACTCCACTAAGCATCAGTTTCTAACCGAGTCATATGTACGTCCATAGTTGAGTTGTAATTTTGTTAATTGTTCCTCATTGTTATTCCTAGTTTGCTTTCTTAGAAGCGTTGTCTTAGGAACAAACCAAATTCGTAAACTTTAGAGTTTATGTTGTGACTAGGAATAGTCATAAGTTAAATCCTCTGTAGCTAGGAGAGTTATAGAGTGGCTTGTGGTGGTGCATCACAAATTCGTTTAAAGTCTTTGCAAAAGGGTGTTTGCAAAGTGGTTTGTAATTGGTAGATTACAAGTTAGTTGAGTTTAAAGCCTACAGGTGTAGGTCGTGGTTTTTTGATCCCCTTGTGTGGCATTTTTCCACGTAGAAAATCTCTGGTACATTCAGTCGTTACTGCATTCTATGTATCAGTCTCATAGAGGACCAGGTACTCTATAGTTTGGTGGACTCATATAAGTCATCAATGTTCCTGTCTATTTCTTTTCCAAACAGTAGGATAGTATGGTTTTGTATATTCTACTAGATTTCCCACTGTGACGACCCAAAGGGTCATCACCTGTATTCCTACTCACTCTGTATTTCTGAGGCCGTGAAAACCTCACTTGGGGGTTGCCTCGAGTTTGTGTGCGCAGTCCGGGCGCGTAGCCGGAACGTTTAAATATGAATTTGTGAGAAAAATAATAAAATTTTGATGTTTTAATTGATTAAGTTTGACTTGGGTCAACGTTTAGGGCAAACGGACCCGGACTCATGATTCGATAGTCCCGGAGGGTCCGTAGGAAAATATGAGACTTGGGGGTGTGCCCCGAATCAAATTCCGAGGTCCCGAGTCCGAGAAATAAATTTTTACGTGAAATTGTTTTCTAAAAATAATTAAAGAATTGGAAAGTGTTATTTGTTTAGAAGACTGTGTTGTTGGGTTCGTATTTTGGTTCCGACGCCCGACACAAGTCTTAAATATGAGTTAGGCGATTGCTGTGAAGTTTGGTTAGATTTGGACGTCATTTGACGTGTTTTGAGCTAGAAGCAGTAAAATTTGATGTTTCATGGAAATTGGAAGGAAATCATGGGTCTTGAGGCCTAATTCGATGTTGTTTTTGCGATTTGATCGCACGGATGAGTCCGTAGGATGTTTTTGGAGTTATGTGCATGTTTGGTTTATAGCCCCGAGGGCTCGGGTGAGTTTTGAGTGGGTCCCGGGAGGGTCTTAGACTTAAAAGTATCAGAAATTTTCAGGTCCAGGTGTTGCAGACCCCCAGTGCGGCCGCGGTCATTTTCGCGCGGTCCGCGCTAAAAGCCGCGCGGCCGCGGCACTTTCCTGCGCGGTCCGCGTGGCTAGGTTCAGAGGGCCACTGAATTCCAGTTCGACCAGCGCGGCCGCGTGCCATATCAGCGCGGTCCGCGTTGGAAGGTTCAGAGAGGGGCCTTGGGATTTCATTCAACCAGCGCGGCCGCGCACCAAATCAGTGCGGTCCGCGCTGGGTAGGTTCAGAGAGTGGGTTCCCCACCCTTCCTCGACGCGGCCGCGGGGCATTTTTGTGCGATCCGTGCCGGGTCTCCAGTACAGTATATAAAATCGGGATTTTCAGTCAATTTTCACTTTTTCAAAACCCAAAACATAAGAGGCGATTTTCCAAACGATTCTACTTCTTCAAAACGATTGGTAAGTGATTTCTAACTGATTTTCTATACTCCTTAACATCCTTAAACATAATTTCAACTTCAAACCAAGGATTTTTAATGGGGGATTTTGGGAATTTAGGGTAGAACTAGGGTTCCTAAATTTGGGGGGTTTTGGACCTCAATTTGAGGTCCGATTCCAAAATAACTTACATATTTGAGTTCATGGGGGAATGGGTAATCGGGTTTTAGTTCGAACGTCGGGTTTTGACCACGTGGGCCTGGGGGCATTTTGGGAAATTTTGAGTAAAACTTTAGGAAATTCACTTTTCATGCATTCAAATTTATTAGATTAGCCTTTGTTGATACACTCAAGTAATTTGTGACTAGATTCGAGCGGTTTGGTGGTGAATTCAAAGGGTAAAGCGATACTAGAAGCTTGAGTTGAGTTTGGAGCATTTGAGGTAAGTGTTTGATCTTACTTTGGCTTGAAGGAATAGGATTAGAGTGTTATTACTTGCTAATTGCTAAGTGATCGAGTACGGTGTATAGGCATGGTGACGAGTATCTATACACCGGTGTCTAGCATGACCGTGGGTCCTTGTATGTACTTATCCTGATATTGTTATGACTCTTCCATGTTAATTGATGAATTTTATACAATGAGAAGAGTATGAGGACTAATTATGAGTTGTAAATTCTTTGGAGCGTTGGCTCGAACGATAAAAAGACTATTGAGTAAGAAATGAAAGAAAGAGAAAGTGATATGATTAATCCCTGGCCAGGATGGTTTGAGTATATTGATTATCCCCCTTGCCGGGATGTGAAAGTATTGTTGTTGCTCCCTTACCGGGACATTTCTTATTATTTGTTTATCCCCTCGTCCCGTTTGGTTGTGATTACTGGTTGGGTGAGGAAGAGTGATAATGTACGAAGGGTCATTCCGTGTCATGTTTTGATTATATTTGCACGAAGGGTCATTCCATGCCATGTTTTGATTATATTTGCACGAAGGGTCATTCCGTGCCATGTTTTGATTATATTCGCACGAAGGGTCATTCCGTGCCATGTTTTGATTATTTATGTACGAAGGGACATTCCGTGCTTTGATTTGATACTAATTGCAGGAAGGATCATTCTGTGCCATGATATGAGAGTTACGTGAGGGAAAGCACGAAGGGTGATGCCGTGCACTTTATTTGATTGCTTTCGGTGAGGATGAGAGTAAACGCACGAAGGTTGATGCCTTGCAACTGTTGATTTTCCTGCTCTCATTAATTATTGTTATTGCCCTGTTTCTTATTTAGATTGTTGACTTCATATCCTGGCTGTACTCCCCCATAGTATGCTTCCCTCCCTCTTAACTGTTTAATTTCTTTGTTCTTTCCTTTTATTGCATATATATATATATATATATATTGAACTGCACAGGTTGGTTTGGTAGTCCTGTCTAGCCTCGTCACTACTTCGCCGGGGTTAGGCCAGGCACTTACCAGCACATGGGGTCGGTTGTGCTGATGCTACACTTCTGTGCTCTTTTGCACAGATCACGGTACCGGAGCAGCTTTTGGACCACCGCAGTAGGATATTGATCGGGAGCTGACTTCAGTCCAGGGACTTACGAGGTAGCCTAGCTGGCGTTCGCAGGCCGGAGTCCCTTTCTATGTTTTTAGTTTGTTTTCATTGTACTGAGACAGACATTTAGGCATTTTCTATTCGGACTTGTTTGTAGCACTCTTTAGTAGTTCGTGAGATAGCGACTCCAGTCTTGGGTAGAGAAATATTAAACTTCCGCATTTTGGGTTTTCAGTTATTATGTTCCTTTTTTTTAAGACTTCCGCATTTATTTAAAGACTCGTTGTTTTATTATTGTTTTATTGCCATCCGAAAATGTTTAAAATGTTTGGCTTGCCTAGCTCCGTTAGTAGGCGCCATCACGACTCCCGATGGTGGGAAATTCGGGTCTTGACAAATTGGTATCAGAGCTCTAGGTTACATAGGTCTCGCTACTCACGAACAAACTTGGTAGAGTCTGAGGGATCGGTATGGAGACGTCTGTATTTATCCCCCAGAGGCTACGGAGTTAGGAAAAGTTTCACTTTCGTTCTTTCCTGTCGTGCGATTCTGTTTCTCTAATACTGATTGTCTTTCTACTCTGTTCTTTTGCAGATGGCGAGAACACGTGCTTCCTCTTCTACCGCGCAGCAGCCCGAGCCCCCAGCAGCAGCTCCTGCGAGGGGCAGAGGCCGAGGCCGTGCCAGAGGCCGAGGCCGGGACAGAGCTCAGCCCCGAGCAACAGTCCCAGAGGTGGACCCTCATGTTGATTATGATGAGGAGGATCCAGCCCCAGCAGCTCCGGTGGGCCCAGCTCAGGTCCTAGAGGGGTTCATAGCCACCCCAGTTCTTCAGGACGCTCTGGTTAGATTGGTAGGCTTTGCGGAGAGCGTCACTAGAGCGGGTTTGCTTCCAGTAGCACCAACCACTTCTCAGGCTGGAGGAGGGGTTCAGACTCGTTCTACACGTAATCCGAAGCAGGTAGCTCCCCAGGCTCAGGTTCCAGTGGTTCAGCCAGCTGTGGCAGTTCAGCCGGGTATTGTGACTCCGACCGGCGATGGAGCGGCTATGTCCGCAGATGCTTTGTGGAGGTTGGATAGATTCACCAAGCTCTTCACCACCGCATTCAGCGGTGCTTCTTCAGAGGACCCCCAGGATTTCTTGTATAGCTGCCATGAGGTTCTTCGGACTATGGGTATTGTGGAGACCAATGGGGTCGACTTCGCCACCTTTCGGCTTGCAGGATCCGCCAAGACTTGGTGGAGGGACTATTGTTTATCTAGACCAGCAGGGTCGCCGTCACTGACTTGGGACCAGTTTGCAGAGTTGTTTTTGGAGAAGTTTCTCCCAGTTACTCAGCGGGAGGCTCTCCGCAGGCAGTTCGAGCGCCTCCAGTAGGGCACTATGATAGTCACGCTGTATGAGACCTGGTTCATTGATTTGGCATGCCATGCCATTGTTATACTCCCCACAGAGCGAGAGAGGGTGCGGAGGTTTATTGATGGGTTGATTCATCCGATCCGTCTCCAGATGGCTATGGGAGCCGGGAGTGAGATTTCTTTTCAGGAGGCGGCCAATGCGGCCCGTAGAGTGGAGATGGCTCTTGCACGAGGAGGTGGTCAGGTGTTGGATAAGAGGCCTCGTCATTCTGGTAGGTTCAGTGGTACCTCGTCTGGAGGTAGGATTCATATGGTAGAGGCCATCCACCGAGACCCTTTCAGTCAGCACTCCAGGTTTCTCATGGTACTTCAGGCGGTGGTGGTTCTCAGCAGCATTTTTCTGATCAGCAGCCCATCAGTGCACCGCCACTTCAGAGTTTCCGGGGAGGACATTCAGGTCGACAGGGCCAGCAGTCTCAGCAGCCGAGGGCTTGTTATGGTTGTGGTGACCCGAGTTACATTGTCAGATTTTTCCCTCGAGCCTCGGGTAGCTCTCAACAGCAGGGTCCTCGTCCCATGATTCAGGCACCAGGTGATACACAGCTTGCCCAGCCAGCTAGAGGCGGGGGTAGGGATCATAGAGGTGGAGGTAGAGACCGTAGGCAGAGGTAGGGGTCAGCCAGTAGCAGATCGTCCCAGAGACATGGTTCAGGGAGGTGGGGCCCAGCGCCGGTGTTATGCTTTGCCAGCCAGGCCAGAGGCTGAGTCTTCAGATGCTGTTATTACAGGTACTATTCTGGTCTGTGATAGGGATGCTTCAGTGCTATTTGACCCTGGGTCTACGTATTCCTATGTGTCGTCTTATTTTGCACCCTACCTGGCTATGCCTAGTGATACTTTGGGTATCCCTGTTTATGTATCTACACCGGTGGGTGATTCTATAGTGGTCGACCGAGTTCATCATTCCTGTGTGGTAGTGTTTGAGGGTCTTGAGACCCGTGTTGATTTATTGTTTTTAGACATGGTAGATTTCGGCGTTATATTAGGGATGGATTGGTTGTCCCCGTATCATGCTATCTTGGATTGTCACGCCAAGACCGTGACCTTGGCTTTGCCAGATTTTCTCCGATTCGAGTGGAAAGGGACCCCAGGCCATGCCACCCGCAGTGTTATTTCATATGTGAAGGCTCGACGCATGGTCGAGAAGGGGTGTTTAGCTTATCTGGCGTATGTTCGCGATTCCAGCACGGAGGTTCCTTCTATTGACTCTGTTCCTATTGTTCGGGAGTTCCCCGAGGTTTTCCCTTCAGACCTGCCGGGTATGCCGCCCGATAGGGATATTGATTTCTGTATTGATCTGGCCCCAGGCACGCAGCCCATTTCAATTTCGCCGTATCGCATGGCCCCGCCAGAGTTGAAGGAGTTAAAGGACCAGTTGCAAGATTTGCTAGGGAAGGGTTTCATCAGGCCTAGTGTTTCTCCTTGGGGTGCGCCAGTGTTATTTGTGAAGAAAAAGGATGGATCGATGAGGATGTGCATTGATTACCGGCAATTGAACAAAGTGACGATTAATAACAAGTATCCACTGCCGAGGATTGATGATTTGTTTGACCAGCTTCAGGGTGCGAAGGTGTTTTCAAAGATAGACTTGAGATCTGGCTACCATCAGCTGAGGATTAGGGCGTCTGATGTCCCTAAGATAGCATTCCGCACTCGGTATGGGCATTATGAGTTCCTGGTCATGTCGTTTGGGTTGACCAATGCCCCAGCCGCATTCATGGAGTAGATGAACCGAGTGTTCAGACCTTATTTGGACTTGTTCGTGATAGTCTTTATTGATGATATTCTGGTGTACTCCCGCAGCCAGGAGGAGCACGAGAAGCACCTCAGAGTGGTTCTTCAGACTCTGAAGGATAGTCAGTTATATGCTAAGTTCTCGAAGTGTGAGTTCTGGTTGAGTTCGGTTGCATTTCTAGGTCATGTCGTATCAGCAGAGGGTATTCAGGTGGACCCGCAGAAGATTTAGGCAATTAAGAACTGGCCTCGACTAGCATCAGCTACAGAGATTCGGAGTTTCTTGGGTTTAGCAGGCTACTATCGTCGGTTCGTGGAGGGGTTTTCATCCATAGCAGCCCCGATGACCAAATTGACCCAGAAGGGTGCCCAGTTCAGATGGTCAGACGAGTGTGAGGCGAGCTTTCAGAAGCTCAAGACAGCTCTGACTACGGCACCGATATTGGTTTTGCCCACAGGCTCAGGGCCTTATACAGTTTATTGTGATGCTTCCCGTATTGGACTTGGTGCAGTATTGATGCAGGATGGCAAAGTCATTGCTTATGCTTCGAGGCAGTTGAAGATTCACGAGAAGAATTATCCGGTTCATGATCTAGAGTTGGCAGCCATAGTTCATGCTTTGAAGATTTGGAGGCACTACCTATACGGTGTGACGTGTGAGGTGTACACTGATCACAAGAGTCTTCAGTACTTGTTCAAGCAAAAGGAGTTGAATCTGAGGCAGAGGAGGTGGTTGGAGTTGTTGAAGGATTATGATGTTACTATCTTATACCACCCGGGTAAGGCCAATGTGGTGGCCGACGCACTGAGTAGGAAGTCTGCCAGATTTTTCAATTGCATCGTGAAATTGCAACTTTGGCACAGGGAACTAGTTCTGTGTCTGTGTATTTTTCGAAATTGAAGGAACTTTGGCATGAGTATGATGTTTTGGTTCCATTCCCAAATTGTTGTGAAAAATCGAAGGATCATACAGAGCATTTGCATCAACAGAGTTATGCAGTTTTTATCTGGATTAAGTGACTCGTATGATCAAGCAAGGAGGAAAATTCTCATGAAAACCATTGCTCCTTCCCTCAACCAGGCCTATGCAATGATTATTCAAGATGAGAGTCAGCAGACAATTGGTGCAAACATGATCACTGATAAGGCGAAACCCCTAGCTATGCAGGCAGGAAGAGGAAATGGAAGAAAACAACTCCTTCAATGCGAATTCTGTCACTTAAAGGGACATACAAAGAGAACTACTACAAAATTATAGGTTACCCTGCTGATTTTGTTCCGAAGAGAAGGTATGGTGAAGGTATGAAAAATGCAGGTGGTTGACAGCAAAACTCTAATGTTAATGCATGAGGCTGGCAGTAGAACTCCAATGCTGGAAAACCAGGAGGATGGAATACAACTGGTAAGCAAGGTGGTTGGAGAAGAGAGCCAATGGCGATGATCAATAATGCAGATGTGTCTTCATCATATGCACAAGGCAATGGAGATAGTTCCTTTAGAAGCACGAAAGCAAATGATACAAAGGGATACCACTACTTCACAGATGATCAATACAATCAGATATTGAACCTGCTGAACAAAGAACCTGGAGAACATCATGCCAACATGGCAAGTACAGGTACGGATACAGGTATAATCAACTGCCTAATGACAAGTTATACACAAAAATAAAAGAACAAGGAGTGGATTATAGACTCATGTGCCACACATCATATTACCTCTGATATAGAGTTATTAACATATACTAAATGTACAGGGAAGACAGACCAGGATAGATTATATCTTCCTACCGGAGAAAAGGCTGACATTACTCATACTAGTAGTGCAACCTTGTTAGATAGGACAATCAGAGATGTGCTTTATGTTCCAAACTTCAAGTTTAACCTATTATTAGTGTCAAAGCTAACTAGGGACCTGAATTGTAATGCCAACTTCTTTCCTGATTTTTGTGTATTTCAGGGCCTTTGGAATGGCAAGGTGAAGGGGATTGGTAGAGAAAGAGGAGGTTTATATCTGCTCAATGGTGATCACTGTGGAAGACTAGCTAGTAAAATAAGGACCTTCAATGTTGTGAGCAGGATGACTGAAGGTTCTTGCAGCCTGTGGCGCAAAAGGCTAGGCCATCCTTCCTTATAAGTAATGAAACATATAGTAGGTCTACATAATAAAGTTATTAGTATGCTACAAGATAGTTACCCTGTATGACTATCGGCAAAACAAACTAGATTGAAATTTCCATTAAGTGATTCTAGAGCAGATCCATTGTTTCATATTGTGCGTATGGACTTATGGGGACCTTATAAAATTGCTACCCTTGACAAAAAATAGTATTTTTTTTATAATTATGGATGATCATTCTAGATATACATGGATATTTTTTCTGCAGTTAATGTCTGAAGCTATAGTAGCAATAAAACAGTTCTTAACCATGATTAAGAACCAATTTGGATCTATGGTTAAGGTGATAAGATCAGACAATGGGACAGAATTCTTCCATAAGCAATGTACAGAATTGTTGAATGCTTTGGGTATTATCCATCAAAGTAGCTGCCTTATACTCCACAGCAGAATGGCATAGTGGAGAAGAAGCATAGGCATATACTTGATGCTGCAAGAGCCTTAAGGTTTCAGGGCTCAATTCCAATCAAATACTGGGGAATGTGTGTCAAAACAGCTGTCTATTTGATCAATAGACTACCATCCAGTGTCCTAGGGGGAAAGACTCCATATGAGGTCTTGTATCACAAGAAGCCTAACCTTGCACATCTTAGAGTTCTAGGATGTCTTTGCTATGCTACTAATGTAGTCAAAACAGATAAGTTTGCAGAAAGAGCTAGAGCATATGTTCTTATGGGGTATTCTGAGACACAGAAAGGCTATATTTTGTTTGATTTGCTCACAAAGCAAATCTTCATATGTAGGGATGTTGTTTTTAGAGAATCCGAGTTCCCATTTTCTAAGAAGAATGAGGACAACTCAGTCATCAAGAGTGTGGAGGAGAATTGACTCCTTTGTTGTTCTATCCTTTACATACTAATTTTTTGTAGGAAACGAGCACTTTGAACTCCATGGAGGAAGAAGTAACTTTGCAAGACAATGACAGAATACATTGCAGGAGAACTCAGATTCGGACTCTGAAAATCTGCAGGAGATGGATATAGCAGGGACCCCTAAGAATGCAAAGGAGAAATCAACTACCATTGAAGAACAGCAAGGAAATATCAATGAGCAGCAGGAAAGTAAAAATGCAACAAGCTCAAGACCAGACAGAAGATCTACAACATAGGTCAAAGAACCAAGCTGGATGAAAGACTATGTGACAACCCAAAGAACCACAAATTGCAACTATCCTCTCTCAAATTACTTGGCAGGTGATCAGACCAGTTCCAGCCAATGTTATCTAGCAAAATTTTCTCAACTAACTGAACCACAGACATTCAATGAAGCTGTGAAGGATAGTAGATGGATAGAAGCAATGAAACAAGAGGTGAAGGCATTAGAAGACAACAACACATGGAAAGTGGTAGACTTACCAGAAGGGAAGAATGCTGTTGGATCAAAGTGGGTGTATAAAATAAAGTTCAAGGCAGATGGAGACATAGAAAGATTCAAGGCCAGATTGGTTGCAAAAGGATACAGTCAAAGGGAAGGCTTGGACTACCATGACACCTTCTCACCAGTGGCCAAAATGGTCACTGTGAGGACTGTCATTTCCTTAGCTGCTTCAAGAGGCTGGGGATTATACTAGATGGATGTCTATAATGCCTTCTTGCAGGGAGATCTATATGAAGAGGTATATATGAAGCTACCTGAAGGCTTCAGAAGACAAGGAGAAAGGAAAGTGTACAAGTTAATGAAGTCCCTGTGTGACGACCCAAGGGGTCATCACCTGTTTTAAATTAATTCTGTGCTTTTGAGGCCTTGAAAACCTCATTTAGAGTCGCCTCGATTTGCGTGCGTAGTCCGGGCGCGTAGCCAGAAAGCTTAAATATAAAATTCTATAAAATATGCTAATTTTTGGTGTTAAAATGAATAAATTTGACTTTGGTTAACATTTTGGGTAAACGGGCCCGGACCCATGATTTGACGATCCCGGAGGGTCCGTAGGAAAATATGGGACTTGGACGTATGCTCGGAATCGAATTTCGAGGTCCCAAGCCCGAGAAATAAATTTTTGAGTAAAATTGTTTTCTGAAAATATTTAAGGAAATTGGAAATGTAATTTGATTAGAACGTGTTGGTATCGGGCCCGTATTTTGGTTCTAGCACCCGGTACAGGTCTTATATATGGTTTAAGAACTTTCTGTAAAGTTTGGTTGAAAACGGACGTCGTTTGACGTGTTTCGGACTTGAAATGGAAAATTTGATGTTTTGTGAAACTTGGAAGAAATCATGGATTTTGAGGCTTAATTAGATGTATATGATGTTATATTGGCGATTTGATCGCATGAATAAGTCCGTAGGATGTTTTTGAGGTTGTGTGTATGTTTGATTTGGAGCCCCGAGGGCTCGGGTGAATTTTGGATAGGCCGTGAGTGCATTTTTAACCTTTGTGAAAATCTGGTATATCTCAGTTCTGCAATCTTCGCATTTGCGAAGCAGGTCTCGCAAATGCGAGCCTGGCATCGCAAATGCGAGAAAGAGGAAGTCTGCAGTTGGGTCGCAAATGCGACCATTTGGTCCGCAAATGCGAAGCTGAGCCGGTCGCAAATGCGAAGTCCGGAATTTTAGGCAGTGTTCGCAAATGCGAACTTTTTCTCGCAATTCCCATATCAGGTTGGGGTTCGCAATTGCGAACCCCAGTTCGCATTTCCCGCATCTGCAACCTGCATTTTTCATACTTAGTCGATTTTAAGACATTTTTCACCCCATTTTCAAAACACAACTCCTTTGAGCGATTTTTCAAGAACAAACCTTCTTCCAAATAAATTGTAAGTTGATTTTTACTCATTTCTTTCAATCATTAACATCATTTAACATGTTTTCAACTTAAAATCAAAGATTTTCATGGGAGAAATTGGGGGTTTTGGGTAGAACCTAGGTTTTTCTAAGAAATTGGGGATTTGGACCTCAATTTGAGGTCCGATTTCAAAACAAATCATATATTCGGGTTCGTAGGGGAATGGGTAGCCGGGTTTTGGTTCGAACCTCGGGTTTTGACCACGTGGGCCCGGGGGCGATTTTGGAATTTTTGGGTAAAACTTTGGGAAATTCATTTTTATGCATTCAAATTGATTCATTTAGCGTTTATTGATGTAATTAAGTAACTTGTGACTAGATTCGAGCGGATTGGTGGTGGAATCGAGGGGTAAAGCCATAATTGAGACTTGAGTTGAATTCAAAGCGTTGAAGTAAGTGTTCGGTTTAACCTTAGCTTGAGGGATTAGGAGTTGAGTCATATTTGTTATGTGTTTCTTGTGAAGTACGACGTATAGGCATGGTGACGAGTATCTATACGTCGGTGTCGAGCATGACCGTGAGTCTTAAATTGACATTTTGTGTTCTTGAGTAATACTATGGATGGTGAATAGACTTGTGATATTGAGCAAAGGCTTAGCTTATTTCCGTGGAAGTTAATCATGAGTTAGAAATGATGATAATAGAAATGTTAAAATTCGAATTGAGATTGGTTATAGCTGATTCTCCCTTGTCGGGATGAGTATACTTGTACTATTGAGTTCCCTTGCCGGGACAGAGTATTTTATGATTAATCCCCCTACCGGGATTTGTGGTTATGATTACTGTAAGCTATGTATATTTGGAACGGGTTGCGCGCCGCAACATACGTTATATTGGATCGGGTTGCACGCCGCAACATATATTGTATTGGGTCGGGTTGCACGCCGCAACATATATTGTATTGGGTCGGGTTGCACGCCGCAACGGGTGTATATTATAATTAGTGGATCGGGTTGCACGCCGCAACAGTTATATTTATACGTACGGATCGGGTTGCGCGCCGCAACAGTAGTGCTATCACATTGTTTTGGACATTGTACTGTTCCTTCGTATTTAATTCAGTTTCTGCTAAGTTGAACAGTTTCCCCGAGGCATGTACCTCCCTTATAACTGCTCATTACTTGTTTATTTTTCTGCAATATATTATATAACTGCACATATTTGTCTGGAGTCTGGTACTAGCCTCGTCACTACCTCGCCGGGGTTAGGCCAGACACTTACCAGCACATGGGGTCGGTTGTGCTGATGCTACACTCTGTGCTCTTTTGCACAGATCCAGGTGTTGGACAGCAGCTGCAGTAGCGCGGGAGTTAGCCTTCAGTCCAGCGAGACACCGTGGTAGCCTTGCAGGCATCTGCAGGACCGGCGTCTCTTCTATCTTTTATTTCAGTCTGTTATCTCATGTATTTCGAGACAAACAGTTATATTTTCTTTCAAACGGTTGTATTTAGCACTCTTAGTAGTTCGTGAGTATGTGACACCAGTTCTTGGGTAGAGGTTTATGTTGAGTTTCCGCATTGTTGTTCAGATTCTTTAATTTAAGACTTTCGCTTATTTGCATTATTCTGCTGTTTTCATGATATTTCCGTAATTGTTAAATGAAGTAAATTGGTTAATGCTAAAGGTAGTTAAGGGTTGGCTTGCCTAGCTCTCATCAGTAGGCGCCATCACGACTCCCGAGGGTGGGAAATCCGGGTCGTGACACCCTGTATGGACTCAAGCAAGTTTCAAGGCAATGGAATATTAAACTAACTGAGGCTCTACTGGGGGATTGTTTTATATAAAGCCATCATGATTATTCATTGTTCACACTGAGGATTCAAGAAGGCATAGTGGTAATTCTTGTATATGTGGATGACCTCCTCATCACAGGAAGTTGTGCAAAGCTAATTAAGAAGGCCAAAGACATACTGCATCAAAACTTTAAAGTGAAGGATTTGGGAGAGTTGAAATGCTTCCTGGGAATTGAAGTCGTAAGATCCAAGAGTGGAGTACTACTAAATCAGAGGAAGTATGTGCTAGAGTTGATATCAGACATGGAATTAAGTGGAGCTAAACCTGCATGTACACCATTAGAAGTCAATTCAAAGTTGACTTCAATAGAGTATGACAAGGCAAATGGAATCACAGGGGATATGGCTTTACAGTATGTTAGTACTTATCAGAGGCTAGTAGGAAAACTTCTATATGTTACCATAACAAGGCCTGACATTAATTATGTTGTACAAGCCTTGAGCCAGTTTGTGCAAGCACCAAAAAGGTTTCATTGGGATGCTGCCTTGAGAGTGGTAAGGTACTTGAAGAGTTCCCCAGGGCAAGGTGTGCTATTGCAATCTAAATATGCTAAGGAGCTCACATGCTGGTGTAACTCAGACTGCGCTGCCTGTCTTAATACTAGAAGGTCTATCACTGGTTATGCTATCAAGTTTGGGAACTCATTGATCTCTTGGAAATCGAAGAAGCAACAGACGATTTCAAGGATTTCAGCTGAAGCAGAATACAGAAGCATGGCTGCAAGCATTGCAGAATTGACATTGCTACTTGGTTTGTTCAAGAAATTGGGTGTGGAAATAGTACGGCCAGTCACAGTGTTCAGTAATAGTAAGTCAGCCATTCAGCTAGCAGCTAATCCTGTGCTTCACGAAAGAACAAAGCATATAGAGATCGATTGTCATTTCATTAGAGACAAAATCAAGGAAGGGATGGTTAAGACAATACATGTCAACACTAAGGAGCAACGGGCAGATTTGTTGACTAAGGCATTCGGGGTTGCTCAACACGATTATCTACTTGGCAAGCTTGGAGTGTTCAATGTTTTTCACCCTCTAGCTTGAGGGGGTATATTATAATATAAACATGTGAATGCCACAGTGAGTAGTTAGTTAGTTAGGAAGGTAGTTAGTTTGTCATAAGTAAGTTAAGGGTGTTTTAGTCTTTTCGAGTTTTTTCCTTCTTCTTCTTCTAGTATATATCGATTGTACATGATAGTGCATAGCAAGCTTGCTCATTCTCTCAATAACAGAACTTTGTTCTAGAATCTTCCTCCATTAACAACCTCAAGCAATCCTCACAATTTGTCACAGCGGAAGGAGAGCCTTGGCATAACTTGTAAAATTGTTGCCATGTGATCAGGAGGTCACCGGTTCGAACAATAGAGAGTAGAAACAACCTCTTGCAGAAATGTAGGGTCAGGATGTGACAATAAACTCTTGTGGTTAGGTCCTACACGGGATCCCGCGCATAGCAAAAATTTAGTGCGCCGAGTTGTCCTTTTTTAAAGATATATTGTGGCCTGATGGTGTTCTTCAGTGTTAGTAACTCATCTATTTTGTTTTTTTGTGCCGATTTAGTTCAACTTTTGACTTTGATTTTCCCTCCCTTGAGCATAAAATGAGAAAAGATTCTTCGTCGCGCATGAATGCTTGCTTTTCATCACGATAATTGCGAGCATTTTTCCGATAAATAAAATTAAAATCATAACAGAAAATTAAAAATCATAGACTTCCACTCGGGAAGCTCAATCCTCTGAAATACACCACCAGGCCTCTGATGCTCGTACTTAACCTGTTGACAATTCAGACAACGAGCCACATATGCTACGATATCCTTCTTCATTCTACGCCACCAATAATGCTGCCGCAAATCCTGATACATCTTCGCGGCGCCCGGATAAATAGAGTACCTGGAGCTATGAGCCTCCTCTAAAATCAACTCTCGAAGCCCATCCACATTAGGCACACAAACTCGCCCCTGCAATCTCAAAACTCCATCCGCATCTAAGGTAACCAGCTTGGCACCTCCTCGGTGCACCGTGTCTCTAAGGACACACAAATGGGGATCATCAAACTGCCGATCACGAATACGCTCCAATAATGAAGAACGAGCGACCGTGCAAGCTAATACTCGGCTAGGCTTAGAAATATCCAGCCTCACAAATCGATTGGCCAAAGCCTGAACATCCAAAGCAAACGGCCTTTGACTGACCGGAATATAAGCAAGGCTGCCCATACTGGCTGACTTCCTACTCAAAGCATCGGCCACCACATTGGCTTCCCCGGATGATATAAAATGGTGACATCATAATCTTTCAACAACTCCAACCATCTCCTCTGCCTCAAATTCAACTCCTTTTGCTTGAACAAGTATTGAAGACTCTTGTGGTTAGTGAACACCTCACATGCCACGCCATACAAATAATGCCTCCAAATCTTCAAGGCGTGAACTATGGCTGCCAAATCTAAATCATGCACTGGATAGTTCTTCTCATGAATCTTCAACTGCCTCGAAGCATAGGCAATGACCTTGCCATCCTGCATCAACACCGCACCAAGCCCAATACGGGAAGCATCACAATAAACTGTATAAGGCCCTGATCCTGTGGGCAAAACCAACACCGGTGTCGTGGTCAGAACTGTCTTGAGCTTCTGAAAGCTCGCCTTGCACTCATCCGACCATCTGAACTGGGCACCCTTCTGGGTCAATCTGGTTATCGGGGCTGCAATAGATGAAAATCCCTCCACGAACCGTCTGTAATAGCCTGCCAACCCCAAGAAACTCCGAATCTGTGTAGCTGATGCTGGTCTAGGCCAGTTCTTGACTGCCTCTATCTTCTTTGGGTCTACCTGAATACACTCAGCTGATACAACATGACCCAAAAATGCAACCGAACCCAACCAGAATTCACACTTCGAGAACTTGGCATATAACTGACTATCCCTCAGAGTCTGAAGAACCACTCTAAGGTGCTGCTCGTGCTCCTCCTGGCTGCGGGAGTATATCAATATATCATCAATGAACACTATCACGAATGAATCCAAATAAGTCCTGAACACTCGGTTCATCAAGTCCATGAAAGCTGCTGGGGCATTTGTCAACCCAAATGACATAACCAAGAACTCATAATGCCCATACCGAGTGCGGAAGGCTGTCTTAGGGACATCGGATGCCCTAATCCTCAACTGATGGTAACCAGATCGCAAGTCAATCTTGGAAAATACCCTGGCACCCTGAAGCTGGTCGAACAAATCATCAATCCTCGGTAGTGGATACTTATTCTTGACCGTTACCTTGTTCAATTGCCGGTAATCAATACACATTCTCATTGACCCATCCTTCTTCTTGACAAATAACACCGGCGCACCCCAAGGAGAGACACTGGGTCTAATGAAACCCTTCTCAAGCAAATCCTGCAACTGTTCTTTTAACTCCTTCAACTCCGGCGGGGCCATACGATATGGCGGAATAGAAATGGGCTGAGTGCCCGGAACCAGATCGATGTAGAAATCTATATCCCTGTCGGGTGGCATACCCGGCAGATCTGAAGGAAAAACATCAGGGAAATCACGAACAACGGGCACAGAATCGATAGAGGGAACTTAAGCACTGGAATCCCGAACATAAGCTAAATAAGCCAAACACCCCTTCTCGACCATACGCCGAGCCTTCACATATGATATGACACTGCGGGTAGAATGACCTGGAGTCCCTCTCCACTCTAAGCGAGGAATACCCGGTAAAGCTAAGGTCACAGTCTTGGCATGGCAGTCCAAGATAGCGTGATAGGGTGATAACCAGTCCATCCCCAATATGATATCAAAGTCGACCATATCTAAAAGCAACAGATCTACACGAGTTTCCAGACCCCCAATCACCACAACACAAGAGCGATGGACTCGATCGACCACGATGGAATCACCCACCGGCGTAGACACATAAACAGGAATACCCAATGCATCACTAGGCATGATCAAATACGGGGCAAAATAGGATGACACATACGAATACGTAGACCCCGGATCAAACAACACTGAAGCATCTCTATCACAAACCAGAACCGTACCTGTAATGACTGCATCTGAAGCCTCTGCCTCGGGCCTAGCCTGAAGAGCATAACATCGGGGCTGGGCCCCACCACTCTGATCTACCTCTCTGGGACGGCCTGCTGCTGACTGGCCTCTACCTCTGGCGGTCTGAGCTCCACCTCTATGACCTCTACCTCCACCTCTGGCACCTCTACCCACACCTCTAGCTGGCTAGTTGGGCTGTGGGGCAGCTGGTGCCTGAACCATGGCACGAGAACCCTGGTGTTGAGAACTGCTCGGTGCTCGAGGGCAAAATCTGGCAATATGACCCGTGTCACCACAAGTGTAACAAGTCCTCGGCTGCTGAGTCTGCTGGCCCTGTCGACCTGAATGACCACCACGGAAACTCTGAAGCTGTGGCGCATTGATAGGAGCTAGCGGTGCACTGAATGGCTGCTGATCAGAATAATGCCCACGGAAACCACGATCACCTGGGGCACCCTGAGAAACCTGGAGGGCTGACTGGAAAGGCCTAGAAGGCTGACCCCTATCATAAGAATCTCTACCTCCAGATGAGGCACCACTGAATCGGCCTGACTGACGGGGTCTCTTGTCTGCTCTATGACCACCCCCCTGTGGCAATACCATCTCGATCCTCCGGGCCACATTGGCCGCCTCCTGAAATGTAATATCACTCCCCGCCTCTCTGGCCATTTGGAGACGAATAGGCTGGATGAGTCCATCAATAAATCGTCTCACCCTCTCCCTCTCAGTGGGGAGTATAACAGTAGCATGGCGAGCCAACTCAATAAACCCGGTCTCGTACTGGGTGACTGACATGGACCCCTGATGCAGACGCTCAAACTGCCTCCGATAGGCCTCACGCTGTGTGATAGGGAGAAACTTCTCCAGAAATGTATGCGTGAATTGATCCCAGGTCAAGGCTGGAGACCCCGCTGGTCTAGCTAAATAGAAATCCCTCCACCAAGTCTTGGCGCATCCAGATAGGCGAAATGCAGCAAAGTCCACTCCATTGGACTCAACAATACCCATGTTCCGAAGAACCTCGTGGCAGCTGTCCAAATAATCCTGAGCATCCTCGGTGGGTGTGCAGTCCGGGCGCGTAGCCGGAAAGCTTAAATATGAATTCTGTGAGAAAAATGCTAAATTTTGATATTAAATTGAATAAATTTGATTTCGGTCAACATTTTGGGTAAACGGACCCGGACTGGTAATTTGACGGCCCTGGAGGGTCCGTAGGAAAATATGGGACTTGGGCGTATGCCCGAAATCGAATTCCAAGGTCCCAAGCCCGAGAAATGAATTTTTGTGTGAAATTATTTTCTGGAAATGATTAAGGAAAATGAAAATGAAATTTGATTAAAAGACTGTGGTATCGGGCCCGTATTTTGGTTTCGGTGCCCGATACAAGTCTTATGTGGTTTAAGCGCTTTCGGTAATGTTTGATTGAAATCGGACGTCGTTTGACGTGTTTCGGACTTAAAATGGAAAATTGATGTTTTATGAAAATTTGGAAGAAATCATGAGTTTTGAGGCTTGATCCGTTGTTTTTGATGTTATTTTGGCGATTTGATCGCACGAGTAAGTCTGTAGGATGTTAATGAGGTTGTGTGCATATTTGGTTTGGAGCCCCGAGGGCTCGGGTGAGTATTGGATAGGTGTCGGATTGCATTTTTGCATTTTTGAAAAATCTGGTATCTTCAGTTCTGGTATCTTCGCATTTGCGAAGAAGTTCTCGCAAATGCGAGCCTTTGATCGCAAATGCGAGGAGGGGGAATCCTACCTTGGGTCGCAAATACGACCGTTTGGTTCGCAAATGCGAAAGTGGGCCATGTCGCAAATGCGACTTTTTGCTCGCAAATGCGAAGTCTGGGTTTTTCATGAGGGTTCGCAAATGCAAACCCTGGTTCGCATTTCCCATACTTGGTCGGGGTTCGCAATTGCGAACCCCAGTTCGCAATTCCCATATCTGCAACCTGCATTTTTCCATACTTAGTCGAAATTTGAATCATTTTTCACCCCATTTTCAAAAGACAACTCCTTAGGCGATTTTCCAAGAGCAAGACTTCTTCCAAATCATTTGTAAGTTGATTTTTACTCATTTCCTTCAATCATTAACATCATTGAACATGTTTTCCACTTAAAATCAAGGATTTCCATGGGTGAAATTGGGGGTTTTGGGTAGAACCTAGGTTTTTCAAAAAATTGGGGTTTGGACCTCAATTTGAGGTCCGATTTCAAAACAAATTACATATTTGAGTTCATGGGGGAATGGGTAATCGGGTTTTGGTTCGAACCTCAGGTTTTGACCACGTGGGCCCGGGGGCGATTTTGGAATTTTTGGGAAAAACTTTGGGAAATTCATTTTTATGCATTCAAATTGATTCATTTAATGTTTATTAATGTAATTAAGTAATTTGTGGCTAGATTCGAGCGGATTGGAGGTGGAATTACGGGGTAAAGCCATAGTTGAGGCTTGAGTTGAGTTCAAGGCATCGAGGTAAGTGTTTGGTTTAACCCTAGCTTGAGGGAATAGGAGTTGAGTCTTGTTTGCTACTTGCTAATCGATCGAGTACGATGTATAGGCATGGTGACGAGTTTCTATACATTGGTGTCTAGCATGACCGTGAGTCCTTATATTGCGGATATTTTTGGTTTGGTTATAACTTCCATGTTGATTGATGACTTCTATATGTCGCAAGAGTATGAGAAAGGAAATTGTGATCTTTAAATTTCGTGGAGCGTTGGCTCGAGTTGAAATACAGTTTGTGAGATTTTATGAGATAAGTAAATCTCTGG
>NW_017670569.1:194276-197251 GCF_001879085.1 Nicotiana attenuata | reverse complement strand
TTGCATTTTTGAAAATCTGGTATCTTTAGTTCTGGTATCTTCGCATTTGCGAAGAAGTTCTCGCAAATGCGAGGAGGGGGAATCCTGCCTTGGGTCGCAAATGCGACCGTTTGGTTCGCAAATGCGAAAGTGGGTCATGTCGCAAATGCGACTTTTTGCTCGCAAATGCGAAGTCTGGGTTTTTCATGAGGGTTCGCAAATGCGAACCCTGGTTCGTGCGAACCCCAGTTCGCAATTCCAATATCTGCAACCTGCATTTTTCCATACTTAGTTGAATTTTGAATCATTTTTCACCCCATTTTCAAAACACAACTCCTTAGGCGATTTTCCAAGAGCAAGACTTCTTCCAAATCATTTGTAAGTTGATTTTTACTCATTTCCTTCAATCATTAAAATCATTTAACATATTTTCCACTTAAAATCAAGGATTTCCATGAGTGAAATTGGGGTTTTGGGTAGAACCTAGGTTTTTCAAAAAATTGGGGGTTTGGACCTTAATTTGAGGTCCGATTTCAAAACAAATTACATATTTGAGTTCGTGGGGGAATGGGTAACCGGGTTTTGGTTCGAACCTCGGGTTTTGACCACGTGGGCCCGGGGGCGATTTTGGAATTTTTGGGAAAAACTTTGGGAAATTCATTTTTATGCATTCAAATTGATTCATTTAGTGTTTATTAATGTAATTAAGTAATTTGTGGCTAGATTCGAGCGGATTGGAGGTGGAATTACGGGGTAAAGCCATAGTTGAGGCTTGAGTTGAGTTCAAGGCATCGAGGTAAGTGTTTGGTTTAACCCTAGCTTGAGGGAATAGGAGTTGAGTCTTGTTTGCTACTTGCTAATCGATCGAGTACGATGTATAGGCATGGTGACGAGTTTCTATACGTTGGTGTCTAGCATGACCGTGAGTCCTTGTACTGCGGATATTTTTGGTTTGGTTATAGCTTCCATGTTGATTGATGAGTTCTATATGTCGCAAGAGTATGAGAAAGGAAATTGTGACCTTTAAATTTCATGGAGCATTGGTGTGACGACCCAAAGGGGTCATCACCGTATTTCCCACTCGCCTTGTACTTCCGAGGCCGTGAAAACTTCACTTGGGGGTTGCCTCGACTTGTGTGTGCAGTCCGGGCGCGTAGCCGGAAAGTTTAAATGTGAATTTGTGAGAAAGATAATAAATTTGATGTTTTGAATTGATTAAGTTTGACTTTGGTCAACGTTTTGGACAAACGGACCCGGACTCGTGATTCGACAGTCCCGGAGGGTCCGTAGGAAATTTTGGGACTTGGGTGTGTGCCCGGAATCGAATTTCGAGGTCCCAAGTCCGAGAAACGAATTGTTGTGTGAAATTGTTTTCTGAAAATAATTAAAGAATTGGAAGGTGTTATTTGTTTAGAAGACTGTGCTGTTGGGCTCGTATTTTGGTTCCGACTCCCGGCACAAGTCTTAAATATGATTTAAGCAATTGCTGTAAAGTTTGGTTAGATTTGGACGTCATTTGACGTGTTTTGAGCTAGAAAAGCTTAACTTAATGTTTTATGGGAATTGGAGAGAAATTCATGGGTATTGAGACCCAAATTGATGATTCATGATGTTAATTGGGCGATTTGATCGCACGAATGAGTCCGGAGTATGTTTTTGAGATTTTATGTATGTTCGGTTTGGAGCCCCGAGGGCTCGGGTGAGTTTTGAGTAGGTCCCGGGAGGTCTTAGGTTTAAAAGTATCAGGTGTTGCAGGTCCAGGTGTTGCAGGCCCCCAGCGCGGCCGCGGTCATTTCCGCACGGTTTGGGCTGGAAGCCGCGCGGCCGCGGTGCACTTTTGCGCGGTCCGCGTGGCTGCGTTCAGAGGGCCAATGACTCCCAATTCGACCAGTGCGACCGCGTGCCATATCAGCGCGGTCGCGCTGGAAGATTCAGAGAGGGGCCTTGGGATTTCATTCAACCAGCGCGGCCGCGCACCAAATCAGTGCCGTCCGCGCTGGGTAGGTTCAGAGAGTGGTTTTCCCACCCTTTCCTCGGCGCGGCCGCGGGGCATTTTTGTGCGGTCTGCGCCGGGTCTTCAGTACAGTATATAAAGTCGGGATTTTCAGTCATTTTTCACTTTTTCAAAACCCAAAACATAAGAGGCGATTTTTCAAACGATTCTACTTCTTCAAAACGATTGGTAAGTGATTTCTAACTGATTTTCTATACTCCTTAACATCCTTAATCATAATTTCAACTTCAAACCAAGGATTTTAATGGGGGAAATTGGGAATTTAGGGTAGAACTAGGGTTCCTAAATTTGGGGGTTTTGGACCTCAATTTGAGGTCCGATTCCAAAATAACTTATATATCTGAATTCATGGGGGTATGGGCAATCGGGTTTTGGTTCGAACCTCGGGTTTTGACCACGTGGGCCCGGGGGCATTTTGGGAAATTTTGAACAAACTTTGGGAAATTCATTTTTCATGCAGTCAAATTGATTCAAGTAGCATTTGTTAATACATTCAAGTAATTTGTGATTAGATTCGAGCGGTTTGGTGGTGAATTCGAGGGGTAAAGCTATACTAGAGGATTGAGTTGAGTTTGGAGCATTCGAGGTAAGTGTTTGATCTAACTTTGGCTTGAGGGAATAGGATTAGAGTGTTGTTTGCAAATTGCTAAATGTGGAGTACGGTGTATAGGCATGGAGACGAGTATCTATACACCGGTGTCTAGCATGACCGTGGGTCCTTGTTTGTACTTATTCTGATGTTGTTATGACTCTTCCATGTTAATTGATGAATGCTATGCAATGTGAAGAGTATGAGGATTAAGTATGAATTGTAAATTCTTTGGAGTGTTGGCTNGGAGACGAGTATCTATACACCGGTGTCTAGCATGACCGTGGGTCCTTGTTTGTACTTATTCTGATGTTGTTATGACTCTTCCATGTTAATTGATGAATGCTATGCAATGTGAAGAGTATGAGGTTTCGCCCCCCCCCCCCCCCCCCC
>NW_017670569.1:123608-194256 GCF_001879085.1 Nicotiana attenuata | reverse complement strand
GGCCTCGCCGAGGAAAGGGGGGGAAACCCACTCTCTAAACCTACCCAGTGCAGACCGCACTGATTTGGTGCGCGGCCGCGCTGGAGGAATGGACCAAAATTCCCACTCTCTGAATCTCCCAGCGCGGACCGCGCTGATATGGCACGCGACCGTGCTGTGTGACCTAGGACTACTGGCCCTCTGAACCTAACCACGCGGACCGCGCAAAAATGCACCGCGGCCGCGCGGGGGAGCCTGCAACACCTGGACCTGCAAATTTCTGATACTTCTAAGCCTAAGACCTCCCGGGACCTACTCAAAACTCACCCGAGCCCTCGGGGCTCCAAACCGAACATACATATAAACTCAAAAACATCCTACGGACTCAACCGTGCGATCAAATCGCCAAAACAACATCGAATTAGGCCTCAAGACCCATGATTCCTTCCCATTTCCATGAAACATCAAATTTACTGCTTCTAGCTCAAAACACGTCAAATGATGTCCAAATCTAACCAAACTTCACAGCAATTGCTTAACTCATATTTAAGACTTGTGCCGGGCGTCGGAACCAAAATACGAGCCTATAGCACGGTCTTCTAAACAAATAACACCTTCCAATTCTTTAATTATTTTCGGCAAACAATTTCTCGTAAAAACTCATTCCTCGAACCCGGGACCTCGGAATTTGATTCCAGGCACACCCCCAAGTCTAATATTTTCCTACGGACCCTCTGGGACTGTCGAATCACGAGTCCGGGTCCGTTAGCCCAAAACGTTGACCGAAGTCAAACTTAATCAATTAAAACATCAAAATTTTATTATTTTTCTCACAAATTCATATTTAACGTTCCGGCTACGCGCCCGGACTGCGCACACAAACTCGAGGCAACCCCCAAGTGAGGTTTTCAGGGCCTCAGAAATACAGAGTGAGTAGGAATACAGGTGATGACCCTTTGGGTCGTCACATTCTCCACCTCTAAAACAACCGTTCATCCTCGGACGGACAAGAGAAAGAAGTACCTGAGTCGGGAAAAAGGCGGGGATAACGGCTCCGCATATCAGACTCGGACTCCCAGGTCGATGCCTCAGGAGGCTGACCTCTCCATTGAACACGAACAGAAGGAAAACTCTTAGACCTCAACTGACGAACCTGCCGGTCTAGAATAGCTACCGGCTCCTCCTCATATGATAAGTCCTTGTCCAATTGGACAGTACTGAAGTCTAACACATGGGTAGGATCCCCATGATACCTACGAAGCATGGATACATGGAAAACTGGGTGCACGGCTGATAAGCTAGGTGGCAACGCAAGTCTATAAGCCACCTCACCCACTCGATCAAGAATCTCAAACGGGCCGATGTACCTAGGGCAAAGCTTGCCCTTCTTCCCAAATCTCATCACGCCCTTCATAGGCGACACTCGGAGCAATACCCGCTCACCAACCATGAAAGCTACATCTCGAACCTTACGGTCTGCATGACTCTTCTGCCTAGACTGAGCTGAACGAAGCCTCTCCTGAATGATCTTGACCTTATCTAAGGCCTCCTGAACTAAATCTGTACCCAATAACCGAGCCTCTCCCGGCTCAAACCACCCAACCGGAGACCGACATCGCCTACCATACAACGCCTCATAAGGAGCCATCTGAATGCTGGACAGGTAGCTGTTGTTGTAGGCAAACTCCGCTAAAGGCAAGAACTGGTCCCATGAGCCTCCAAAATCAATGACACAGGCTCGAAGCATATCCTCCAATATCTGAATAGTCCTCTCGGACTGGCCGTCCGTCTGAGGGTGGAACGCTGTGCTCAACTGAACCTGGGTGCCCAACTCCTGCTGAACTGCTCTCCAGAAGCGCGAGGTAAACTGCGTACCCCGGTCCGAAATGATAGATGTCGGCACCCCATGAAGGCGAACAATCTCTCGGATGTAGATCTCAGCTAACCTCTCCGATGAATAAGTGGCTGCAACAAAAATAAAATGCGCTGACTTGGTCAGCCTATCAACAATGAGCCAAATAGCATCAAACTTCTTCCGAGTCATCGGGAGTCCAGTAACGAAATCCATGGTAATCCTCTCCCACTTCCACTCGGGGAGCTCAATCCTCTGAAACAAACCACCAGGCCTCTGATGCTCATACTTAACCTGCTGACAGTTCAAACATCGAGCCACATATGCAACAATATCCTTCTTCATCCTGCGCCACCAATAAAGCTGCCGCAAGTCCTGATACATCTTCGCGGCGCCCGGGTGAATAGAATACCGCGAATTATGGGCCTCCGCTAAAATCAACTCTCGAATCCCATCGACATTGGGCACACAAACTCGCCCCTGCAATCTCAAAACACCATCATCATCTGAGGTCACCTTCGTGGCACCTCCACGCTGCACCGTGTCTCTCAGGACACACAAATGGGGATCATCAAACTGCCGATCACGGATACGCTCCAATAATGAAGAACGAGCGACCGTACAAGCTAACACTCTGCTAGGCTCAGAAATGTCCAACCTCACAAATCGATTGGCCAAGGCCTTAAATCCAAAGTAAGCGGTCTCTGGATGACCGGAATATAAGCAAGACTACCCATCCTTACACGATTTACTTTGTTGAACCTTTCGTGCAGATCCTCCTAAACTAGGTACGCATCCGATGCATACACAACTCCACCTAAAAGTTCAGGTGCTACATTGTTCATAATCCATGATAGAACAATAGTGTTACATGTTTTCCATAGCTCCAGTAACTCTCCTTCATATGCATCATTTTTGCATGTTCCAGTGACAAAACCTAGCTTCTTCTTCCCCAAAAGAGCGATCCGCATCGACCTACTCCATAACCCATAGTTCTCTGACCCTATAAGCTTAACGAAAACTACAACTGAGCTAGGAGTGTCGGAAGGACCAACGTATAGAGGATAATTGTGATCTATCGACATAGTTTTCGCCATGGATGAATCTACGTCCGACATCAACAATTTTGTCAAATTGCGATCGAGCTTCGAGTAATTGAGAAATCAGAAATTGAGAACAGAAATGAAATTAGAGATTGAAATTAGAAATCAATGAGGTGCGATCCAGGCATGCCGCTCTGATACCATGACAAATTGTGAGGATTGCTTGAGGTCGTTAATGGAGGAACGTTCTAGAACAAGAGAATGGGCAAGCTCGCTCTGCACTATCATGTAAAATCGATATATACTAGAAGAAGAAGAAGAAGAAGAAGAAGGAAAAAACTAGAAAAGACTAAAACACCCTTAACTTACTTATAAAAAACTAACTACCTTCCTAACTAACTAACTAACTACTCACGTGACATTCACATGTTTATATCATAATACGCCGCAATATATCTTTATTCATATGCTATACGTATATTGATACTAAATGATGGACTATTAACTGTAGCCGACAAGATCGAATGTAAGCTTTTCGTTGTATTCGTATTCATTATTTAATCTAATTAAGTAAATTAATATTCTAGGTTAATCTGGTTGGAGAATATAATCTGAATCACATGTTGATATCAAATATTACAGGGAGTCCGTATGGATGACGACACCCATCAATAAAATCTCTTTCGAGAAAGCCGCCAAAGAAGGTTTCCACAAGCACCTCTTTTTCTGATTTTCAATTGTTTATTATTACGTACGTGGATATTATTTCAAGTGGATATTATTTTTACTGGTTATAATAACTGGAGTATTAGGATATCTAAGAAGCTTCTCTTTTTGATCTAACTTATTGAGGGTTAACAATTTTTACGGGGGTGGCTTAAGGGGAAGGCTAGTAACGCCTTTGCTTTAGGCCCCCTAAATTTTGGGGCCGCAAAAATATTTTTAATTGTGAATTTTCTATTTTATTTTTTCTTAGACAATATTGAAATTTATACAAACTCCTTATAAAAGTAGAAAGAAAGACTGCCTATTTTTTAACAATAAAAATATTTTAGAATTTTGAATTAAGCTACTCAGATCTTCATATTAGTAGATAATATTTTTTATAATAAGATCCATGGTAACATATTGTAAGTACGTGGCTAACATCTTAGTAACTTAAATTTTTCTACCAATATAAATATTAGTACTCCATATTATATTTTGCAAGATAACTAAATTACAAACAAAAAAGAAAGAAAGAAAAATCAATACATATATATATATATATATATATATATATATATATATATATATATATATATATATTTTATACTACTTAGAAGCAGGAGTGAAGCGCCTCTTCGTCGTCCTGCTTTCAGGGAAAATTATATTTATACCCTTAGGTTTATCTATTGCCCACATTTTTTTAGGCCCATCTATGTAAATTTGTTTTGTTCTTGGGCGGTGGCCAACCAGCCCTCCTTCATCGTTTGCTTTCTTTCTCTTTGTCTCTATTGTTGTGAAGATGTCGACGATTGTGTAACAGACATTGTTTACGCAACGGAAATCTAGCGACTTTTAAAGTGATGTCAAGTTCGTTCATCATACCCATGTAAATATCATCCAGCTTGAAAGAATTGCTCTCTCATGACATCCATCTCCGCCTTCTCTTGTCTCTCCTTTCCCTTATCTCTCGGGCCTTAACCAACTTTGCTCGAATTTGCTCAGTTGAGGAGTGAAGCTACCTTCGAGCAGCGTATCGGCTGTAATATTTGTGGTGGTGGGGTAGAACTTGGAAGGCTGGCCACTTGAAACGATTTATGGCACTCACGCTAAGCACTTATTTGACATTTCACTCAAACTCTTTGTAATTGATTTGTGTTCGAAGCTGCTATAATTACCGCGTGAGTTTATTCTTCTCTTCTTTTTTCCCTTTATAGTTTTTCCCAATTTGTTTTACTTTGTGATATATATATATATATATTATGCTTTTATTCCAAAGAAATTGTTGTAGGAAAGGAGTATCGATGATTCTGTTTTACGGGTCTTGTGGCACTTTGGAATTTCAGTTTAGCTTTTCAAAACATGATACGTTTTTACTCTTATCAAACATGGCCTCAATTCAATATTGACTCAATTGCCTAGGTGATTTCTCAAAGGAGCACTATTCTTTAAGGCATGTCTCTGTGATGCTCACTTATAGAAATTGACTTTGAATTTTAATTATTTCTTTGGGAAATTTCAGATTAGAGTGAAATTTGGAGGTTAAAAAGGTTGATTTATGATCATCATGAAGTATGGAAATGCTAATATTATAATCTGAGATAAAGGTCTCTTATTTTTTCAACTGAACATGTTAAGAGATGAAAGCATGAAAATTGTCAAATTTGTAAAGAAGCATACTTATGACCTTCAAGTAAGGAGGTGTAGACTGAGGCATCACAGTTTTGTATACCTTTTTAGCTCCGTGACTAATCAGAAATTCATTTTTGGTGTATCCCTGATCTATTTAACATGTGAATATTAGAACCAACAGTTTATAGTGTAATATTCTGAAATCTTTTTCTTTATCAAAGATGAGTATGATAACATGTAAGCATTCCGTCCAAAATTCTTATCTCAGAGTATAAATAGTGTCCTAGTGCTGGCCAGTAATTACCAGATAAAAGTTCTTGCAAAGAAGAATTTTTACTCTCTATATATTTACTCGAACTTTCCTGTTATACGCGAATAAGTTGGATTTTGATGAATGTGTTTCTATACTAGGAAGAAGGCCATATGTTTACATATTTTTTTTCTTTAATTATTTGGCAGTGGATTTTGAAGGAGAAAATATATGTAATGGAGAGAGTTGGAGGAATTGAGGAAAAGGGTTCGATATTTGGAAGGTGAAAATGGATCGAAAAATGAAGCGGGGTTTGAGAGAAGTATAGGAGATTGAACTGTTTCCATGTCTTAAAATAATCCATGTTCAATAATAGATGTAGAAACAAGCATACATGACGAAATTCTCAAGATCTCTTCAATGAACAATGTGGACTTACAATGTTGCCCCTAGGGACTATATCGCAAATAACAGGTTATTAGAATGAGTACCTCAAACTCATGTATCTCAGTTCCACCAATTGATCATAGTATACTCTATGAACACTGACTATAAAGGTTTACCAAGAAAAAATAACATTTGACATCAATAACTGTGGAGAGTAATGTTCCTACCGACTGCTGTTCAATTATTGAAGTTTGATACCTTCGTGTTAACCACAACTGAAACAATGTTGATGATGTGAACCAAAGTCTTGAGACTTAAGTGGTAAATATTGAAATTTGGGTGTCGTAACATCGCGGATTTAAAGAAACTTCTATAACAAAAAATAAAATAAAAACGCAAAGATGATATTGTCTTTACTAGATCAACACGTACTCTAGGCATTTTCTTTTCAGAATGCGTAACTATTGCTTGAGTTATCTAAGAGAACACAAAGTACTTTCGCATCAATTCTCCTTGACGTCCGTATCTCAAGCACTCAAATGGATTGCACATGAAATAAATAACTTGAAGTAAGAAAACATCTAAGATATTGCTATATATGACGTCAAACCTTTAAAACCAAACAATATGCGTCAAACCCATTCAACAGATTCATGATCTTAACATATTTGCAACCACATAATAACAAGCATATCATATTAACTTAAAAGCTCATCAATGTAGACAAAATTCCAATAAATATCATGGAAACAAAAGCAGAAGAATTAAAAAGGAGAAAGACCGAGAAAACCTCGCCGTAGACCCTCAACGAACTCGGACCAGGAACCAACGAACGGCAACCTCGACTAAGCAGCAATCAGACTCCAAAATTGAAACCGTTTCAGCTTCACTAGATTTTCCTCCTAATTTTTTGTCCAAAAATTCTGTCTCCTTTTTTTTTTCTCAACAAGGAACGAATTGGATTATATCAAACCACAGCCTCATTGATTCAAGAGTTGGAAAAACTAGGTAGCAGTTGACCCCAAAAATGCTGAACAAGAAAACACATTTATTGGAGCTGAAAGCACTTGATGATTAAGAGATAATCCAATGGTGGTGGTGAGCTTGTAGAGCAAAAGTGTGATAAGAACTGCTGCTAAACCTCCTCCCAATAGTGCCTAAGGATCTCAAGGATGAGATTTTCTCAAAGTATTATCTTTTCTTTCTAAAGATAATCCTTGGAGTAGAAAGTAGGCGTACCTGCTTTGTACATATCTTCGATGGACTTTGGATGATTAAAATCTACAGAAGTAATCTAGATTTTGAGGTGGGAACATGCTTAACGAAGAGAGATACCAAACGAAGATTTCAATGCAGTTGGGTAGTGCCGCCGATTTTTGATGGTATGTGGCTGAGGTGTGTAGATTTTGTGGGGTGGAGTTGGTTTTCGGCGAGATGGGTGGCGGCTGGCTGGTGGGAAACAGCAGAGGTCTTAGGTTTTTGTTGTGTTCTAAAATTTGATGGGGTTGTGTGGGCTAAGGGGAATGGGCTGTCCGATTTGGGCCTTTGGTGGCCAGATTTGTACGCAAAATAGCCTAATTAACCAAAGGAATTTTTACATGCCTATACACTATTGGAAACTTTATTACTTTCTCTACTCAAGTTTCAATTTAATTACATCCTATATACAAATTTACCACTTATATACACTTTAGGATTTAAATGAGTATCCCTTTATATTAGGAATCAATTATTTTCCATCCTTATTCTCTCTCCCTCATGCGCTCTCTCTCTCCGTCTCTCTCCCTTTATCTCCTGCGCTCTCTCTCTCTATGTCTCTCTCTATCTCTCAATCCCTAATTCCAGTAGCGCAAAGAAAAAGAGAGCAGCAATTCCACCATTGACAGTCATTAAAAAGCTTTGAAGTTTTGAATTCGAATTTGGTTTTCAAAAAATTATTTGTTTGAATTGGGTGTTGTTGCAAACAATTGGAAATTCTCTCTACGTCTCTCTCTATCTCTCAATCCCTAATTCCAGTAATGTAAAGCAAAAGAAAAGAGAGCAACAATTCGACCATTGACAGTCATTAAAAAGCGTTGAAGCTTTAAATTCGAATTTGGGTTTTCAAAAATCATTATTTGTTAGGATTGTGTTGTTGCAAATAATTGGGAATATGGTTTGGAGTTTATATCTCAATTTTGAGGGTGTTCTGGTGAAGATTAGACTTGATTTTGGCTGAATTTCAGATTGAAACTCGAAGAAGAAGAAGACATGACATACATTATACTTACCAAATTGTAGTAAAGTTGTAGTAAAATTGTAGAAAAATTGTATTCTGTTGTTTATATATATATATATATATATATATATATATATATATATATATATATATATATATATATATGTATATATATATATATAAACAATTGTATAAAGTTTTGGCTTGTATATATTATATATTATACAATTGTATAAAGTTTGTATAAAAATTATATTTAAGTTGTATGATATTGTAGTTGTATATTACTGGATAGAAATAATGTTTGAAAATTGTAGACAAGTTGTAGATAAGTGTAATATGTTCCTTCAGGGAAAGCGGTTAGCCACAATGGATCGTCGAAAGTGTGTGTCTTATCACTGATTCGTCCACTACCCAATTTCTCTCCAATGGGATGAATTCCAGCACATAAAATCCCCAGCCAAAGACTAGGAGCCTGTTTGGAAAGCCACTTTGGAAATGAATTTGGGTGTAATTGGGTGTAATTACACAGTTTGACATGTTTGTTTGGCCAAGTAATTACTTGGTCAGCATGGAATTGGATGTAATTGGAGGGGTATAATTACACTCTCCAATTCTCAAGGGGGAGGTGTAAATTGGTAGTAATTACATTGTGTAATTACAAGGTTGCTTTTTAGTTTCTTTCCTTTTTGTTTTTATTTTAATTTATTTTCTTTATAACTTTTTATTTCTATTATTTTAATTTTTTAATATTATTTTTACTTTTTAATTTCTTTTAAAATTTTAAAATATATTTTTCTTTGTACATTATTTATCTTTTATTTCTCTATCTTTACTTCTTGTGATTCTAAGTAACTGCTTATATTTTTTTTCTTATTCTATTTCTGAAACTACATATCCTAATATTAGAAATAATGGGTCATTAATAAACTTGGCATACAATGAGTGATGCACTTAAAGTGAAATTTCGTTGTTAAATGTGGTTATAAACTTACCATATTTCCTAATCTTAAGTTGCAGTGGAACTTACTATTATTATGTTGGAATTTGACATATGTAAAACTATTTTTTTTTTTTTTGAATATTGAAATTGTGTTATATTCATGGTTCCAATTTACTCGTTTTAGAAGTTTTGGCTCATATTCCATGTTGTTTATTTTTTTTGTTAGAATTGATAGATTAGTTTTGTCAAACATTTGATTAATGTTATGACGCTATATTTATAAATATTAATTTATTTTATTAAACATGAATTCCATGATGTTCTTACAAAACGTATATTTTTAGTTTTTGTAAGTATCTAAACTAAATATTATTAATTTAAAAAATATACTATATAACTTATTTTTACAATATTAGTTATAAATATATGATTACTAATTAAAGTATATTTACGAAAAAATATACATCTTAAATACCAAATATAATATTATTTATACTTATTAAAATTTATAGGCATATATTTATTATATTAATTTTTAAGTTTTGATAATTACTTAATTTAAAATTTAATCTAACTGTGAAATTACATTTGTGCAACCAAACAGTAAACTTGTAATTACACTATAATTATACTATGTCAAACAAACAGGTCATTGTAATTACACAACTGTGTAATTACTAGGCTGTATAATTACTACCCTAGTAATTACACCAATTCCGATCCTTTCCTCAATGCAAGATTGCACAGGTACATTCTATCGACCTCAGTTCTGTGGTTGGCGATCAGCAGAACACGCTCTTTTGGCGGAACACGATCACCAGAAAAAATCACATTGGTTTCATTTACTTTTTCAAATAAGAATGGCCATAATCCAAGCCATAGACCAAACAGAAGCGCAACAACTCTCCTACTATTAAGAGTTCTTTGGATAATGATTTCGTCAAAGTATCCAATAAACTTTTGGGTCTTTTTAATTTGGTTGAATAATTTCGCTCAGATAGAGAAACATGAGATTTTTTGATACATCAACATGGTTATGATTGTTATAGTTGTCATCAATAATTACAAACTGGAGAATTTTTAGGGGCTAATTATGGGATATGTCACTCCCCTTTAATAGAAAATCTAACATACTTGTAGAGTATATTTTTATACATTTGTTGTACAATATGTTATTCTATTATTAGTTGTAGGTTATGAATTTTTTTATAAATCCATAAGTAATTATGAAACTTTCCCTTTATTAAAGTCATCAATGGGCCCTACAATGCATTTGGCCCTTTCTACCCTATTTCTCACTCCCTCTCAATATATTATTAAAAATGAATAATAAAATATCTATTACGAAATATAGCTCAAAGTAAATAATATGAAACTAGAAAATAGACCACGGATATAGAGAGGAAGAGAGAAAACTTTCTTATTTCTTCAAGTGTTTCCCAAGTGCCAACAATATCACTTCTCATCCGCTATTTATAGTATTACATAGAAATGTACAAAAGAATGTCATAAACATGGCATTAAACATTTGAGATCATGTGAAGGTTATAGAGGTGTAGGAGTTACAACTATAATATTGAGAAGTAGTGAGGGTTATCTACATAATGGAGAAGAGTAGTAGGAGTTATATTTGATTAATGGACATCCATATAATAAGTATTTCATAACACTGCCCCTTAGATGTCCACAGATAATGTGCCTCGTTAAAACCTTACTAAGAAAAAACCCTGTGGGAAAAAATTTTAGTGATGAAAAAGAGTACACATAGCTTGTAGTACGCATTATTTGCTGCCTCGTTAAAAACCTTGCCAGAAAAATCCAGTGAGACAAAACCTTGACTAAGGAAAAAAGACTGCATCACGTATCTTACTCCCTCTGATAAAAATATCACTTTACTTCTCGAAAATGACGCATCCCAATCCTGTATATCAAGCTTCTCAAATGTTGATGTTGGTGATGATTCATAGAACAAATCAACCAAATAATCAATCAAATAAATTTGTTGAATATCTATATTACCAATCTGTCGAAGATCGCGTTGGAAAAAAGATCATGTTTGAAAATAAATTTGGTAAAATGTGCTTTATTATGTCTCCTTTGATATTTCCTTCTTCAATTGAGCTATGTAAGTAGCGTCGGGTTCAATATTATTTGAATCTTCTCTTCAAGAAAAGTCACACGTCTCATTCGTGTTGAGTCACTTACTTTATAAGCAGCTAATATCTTGTTATAACTTGAATAAGCATCAATAATTGACTGTCATACCCTCACATGCAAATAGATTATTTGAAGAACAAACTTCAGGAAATGCATGCATTTTCATAACCAACAAAACCTTGATAATATTTGTTAGGATAAACACATCTTTATCAATAATTTTCTTTTTCAATATAATACTAATCATATTCCAGTATCTCCATAAAAGAGTAAATTTAAATCTTGATAGCATAATATTCTACTCATGGTTCTAGCAAGAAACATAAGTGTACCAATTGCACTAAAACATAAAAATAAAATCATATATGTTATATAAAGATTATTGAAGCTTTATAACAAATTTCTCGGGAACTTTTATGTGCTTCAGAGCAATTTTAATCCTTCAACGATTTTCATTATACGCATATCAAGTTTTTCACATATTGCAGATTAACATTGAAAATGATTTCATCCACCATAGGAGAACATGTATCCATATAACTAATTGCAGGGTAGTTACGAAAAATATATTTTACCACAAGTCGTCTTTATGTCTATCGGCTTGATTTTTCATTTTACTTTTTCCGCAAAAATATATTTGTACCTCCACTGGCTTTATACTTTCAGGTGTTAGGACTATCCGTTCAACTTCACTTTTTTCAGGTGAAGTCAATCTTGATTGCTTATTTTTTATTTTTGTCCAATCATTTATCTGTCCATATTCCATGACAAATTTAAGCTCAAGATCCTCGTTAATATTAATAATATCGAGCGCTATATTATATCTACAATATCATCGACGATCATTTTATATCGGTTCCATCGTTACTCAATAAAGACACGACTTATCTAGATCTCATTATTTTCAGGTACATAAGCCTCTCCCATGAGGTATTGTAAAGTGTTATATCGTGATGCTCTTATAAAGCACTTGTCTCCTTATTATGACCATCCCGATCATTTGTTCCTCTCCTTCTTCAAGGAGTTTTATCTTTGGAACTGATTGGTCTATTACGCTTCATATGTGTCATAGACTCTATCCATCATGGACTTTATTTTATTTGGAGCATTAGCAGCTGAAATATGATATTTAGCTTTGGGTCAGCAAATGTGTTTGGTAATATTCTGTGAATGAATTATCACTTGAACTTCAAGTTCACATTTTCTAGTACGATGATCTAGATATACTCATAATAATTCATTCTACATATTACTTTTTGAGCTGTCCATCCCCCCCCCCCTCCGACCTTCTTCGGGCACCCATCTTTATGCATTGTGGTGGAATAAATAAATCGTATAGCACTTTCATATTTCTAGATGGAAATTATTTGGTTCCTGACCCTGAACCAATTGTGATATGGTGATTTTATCATAACTTGTTGGCTAGATGCGTACAAGTACTATTGTATATTAAATAATACACCTCATATCAAATTTTTTTTGGGAGTTTTATTCTCACAAGCAATTATTTAGCTATAATTAGTGCCATACAATTTTTGCTAAACCAACCAGCATTATGAAAATTATCATAATTTTATAATCTGGAACTGTGCTCTAATATGTGAGCAAGCTACCTTGCAAAAGTCAAATTGCAAATTAATAACAAATGCACATGTGACCATAGATGCATCTTTTAAAATCATACAACGTTAAACGGTGCACATGGCAGGTGACTGCCCCCCCCCCCCACATACATACATACATATATATATATATATACCTTTTATACGTTCCAAAAATCAGCGGATACAATCCCAACCGTAGCTGGTATAATGATCAATTTATCATGAGAACAAGCAATATAAGAGAATTCTTGAAGAATCTTTTATTTCTTCAATATATGCCAACGTGAATTCTCAATCATCTTGCGCATTTTATTTGAACTGGGATGGACAAATTGGTAACGCCAACTGATATCTGAAAACCTCTAGTTTACTGTGGCATGTGATTCCATCATCATGTTTATTACTTTTATAGTGCAAAATAGGAGGAAAGTTGGTAACCTTTCATATCCCGATAGCAATATGAAGATATTCAATCTTTCCATCATTTATAATCTCAATATGCCAATCACTTTGGCTAAATGTAACGACCCGGCCGATTATTTTGAGAGTATTAGCCCCGAACCTCTATTTATTTCTCCCTCTATTTTATACAGTGGTTACATGACTTGCTGGGAGGTTTGGGTTTTGGTTTCGGAGTGAAATAGGACACTTAGTCCCTAAATCAGAAGTTTAAGTTCTATGAATTGACGTAGTTTGAATTGTGTGAAGACGACTCTGTAATGGAGTTTTGATGGTTTCAATAGCTCCGTAGGGTGATTCTGGTCTTAGGAGCGTGTCCGGATATTGATTTGGAGGTCTATAGGTCATTTCGGCATTAATTGGCGAAAGTTGAAAAGTTGGATGATTTTTGAAAAGTTTGACCAATAGTGGACTTTTTAATATCGGGGCCGGATTTCAATTCCGGAAGTTAGAGTAGGTCTGTAATGTCAATTATGACTTGTGTGCAAAATTTGTGGTCAATCGGACTTGATTTGATAGGTTTTGGCATCAAATGTAGAAGTTTGAAGTTCTAAAGTTCATTAAGCTTGAATTGGGGTGTGATCCATGATTTTAACGTTGTTTGATGTAATTTGAAGGCTCGACTAAGTTCATGTGATGTTTTAGGACTTGTTGGTAGGTTTGGTTGAGGTCCCGGGGGCCTCGGGTGGATTTCGGATGGCTAACGGATTGGAATTTGGTCTTGAAAGATGGCTGAAGTTGCAGCTATTTGGTGCTTCTGGTTTCCTTCTACACGTTCGCGAAGGTGTTCCAACATTCGCGTAGAGGAGTTGAGTTATGCTGGAGATTTGAACTTCACATTGGCAAAGGAGGTCCCGCATTCACGAAGGGGTCAGGTCGTGGTGCTACGCGATTGCGGAAAGGGCAACGCGTTCGCGAAGAGGAACGGAGGTGGGGTGAGCCTCATACGTAGGTCTACGCGTTCGCGGAGGTCTGGGAGCACCGGGCATCGCGTTCGTGAGTGGACCCTCGCGTTCGCGTAAGAGGGAAATTGGGCAAATTTCGCGTTCGCGAAGAAGAAATACCTGAGCAGCAGTATTAATTTAAAAAACGAGGGTTTGAACCCATTTTTAATATTTTGAGCTAGAGACCTCAGGTTTGGGCGATTCTTGAAGGGATTTTCAAGGTATTGATTGGGGTAAGTAATTCTCACTCAGTGTTGGTTAAGTTTCTTGGTTATGTCTTTAATTTCATCATTTAATTAGTGATTTGGGGTGAAAAATTGGGGGGAAATGGAGGAAAGTTCTTAGGCCGGATATTCTGGTTTTGATCGAGATTTTTGCATCGGATTTGAGTAATTTTTGTATGGGTTGACTCGTGGTTGAACGAGTGTTCGGATTTTAGGACTTTTACCTGATTCCGAGACATGGGCTCGGATCGACTTTTTGGGGCGATTTTCTTATTTTCTGTTAAAGTCTTGATTTCACTATTTAAATTAGTTTCTTATAGTTATATTTATAGTATGTAATTGCTTTTGGCTAGATTTGGGCCATTCGGAGTCGGAAAATTGAGGAAAAAAGGCATTCTTATTGATTGATTGAGCGAGGTTCGAGGTAAGTGACTTGTTTAACCTTGTGTGGAGGAAATTTCTATTAGGATTTGGCATTGTTGTGATAATTTTAGATATGCGAGGGCCGTGTACGCGAGGTGACGAGTGCGTATACAGGCTAAATGTTGGCATTCCAGTTTTATCTAAGTAGTTTTCCTTTTATGCCTTAACTGAGTTGACTTAGCATATATAGTCACCATGTTTAGCCTAATTGCACATGTCTAATTGTTTTATCTCTCGTTTGCAACTTGTACTACATGCTTAGTTGAATTTTCTGTTTCTTGATTCAGTATTTATTATTCAACTTGGGATTCCTTATTTGAACTTTCTACCCTTTGAATATCATTGTTTCTGTTGTCATGTCTTAGTTTTCATGATTGCTGTGGAGATGGTTGTTTGGTTATTGCAGGAGGTTTCTGCCGTGTGATTGTTATTGTTTGCAAGAAGTTTCTACCTTGCCATTGTGATTATTGATACGCATGCGGTGGTATACGGTCTGGGTGTTGAAACGCATTAGGTGAGATAAGGTGGGATTGATACCCGTGACTAGTAGGGCAATTACTAGAAACCATGCGGTGTGATAAGGTTGGCTAAAACATGGGATGCTATTTCGGGAAAATGATTTTCAAAACAAACTATAAAGGCTCCTGCGATGACATAAGGAAAGATTGTGTGATATTTACTTTTGGGACTACGAGGCGATATCTATTTGCTATATTGGTTGTTGTTGCCTTTCCCTAACTTGTAAGATCTTTGTTTTTCTCTTATGTTGTACATGTCTTTTTTGACTTCGTGTTATTACCTTCCGTAAATTCTCATTGTTTCACTGCTCTGTCATTTCATTATATTATTACATCTTATGCCTTGTTTTCTTATTATTTCTAGTAGGGCCCTGACGTGACCTCGTCATTACTCTATCGAGGTTAGGCTGGGCACTTACTGGGTACCGTTGTGGTGTACTTATACTACACTTCTGCACATCTTTTTGTGCAGACCCAGGTACATCCTACCAGCCTCGATATTAGAGCGTTGAGCTGCTGCTTGGAGACTTCAAGGTACACCTGCCGGCGTCCGCAGGCCTCGGAGTCCCCTTCTATCTTGTTCTTTTTCTTATTTCCTTTTATCCAATAAACAATGATATATAGGAGCATTCGGCACTGTGAGGGTGTTTGGATTGGCTTATTTTAAGTGCTTATTGGCTTTTAAGCACTTTTTTAGTTTGTTTGGTGTTTGGCAATGATAAAAAGTGCTTAAAAGCAGTTACTTTTAGGCATAAAAAGTACAAAAATAAGCCAAAAGCCAAAAGTTGGGTATTACCAACTTATGACTTTTGGCTTTTAGCTTAAAAGCTACTTTTTATAAGCCAATCCAAACACCCTCTGTATCTAGAGCTTGTGACTTATATTTCACCGGGTTTTGGGATTTGTATATGTTGAATGACAGTTTTTATATATATAGCTGTTGATGTTGCTATTTAAATTATTATTTCAGCTATTCCGCATATTTGTTAGGCTTACCTAGTCTTAGAGACTAGGGGCCGTCACGATGTCTTACAGAGGAAAATTTGGGTCGTGACAAGTTGGTATCAAAACTCTAGGTTCATAGGTGTTATGGGTCACAAGCAGGTTTAGTAGAGTCTCGTGGATCGGTACGGAGACGTCTGTATTTATCTTCGAGAGGCTATGGAACTGTTAGGAAAAGCTTCACTTCTTTGATTCCTTATCGTGCGAAATCTTTGACTTCGGATTCTAAATTTTCCGTCTTTCTATTCTGTCACAGATGGTGAGGACACGTACAGCCGGATCGGATGACCAGACACCCGCGCCCCCTGCTAGAGCCGCGAGAGCCTGGGGCCGTGGTAGAGGCCGAAGGCGTCCACGTGGTGCAGCAAGAGCACCCGCACGAGCTGCAACAGAGGAGCCACCAGTAGCTCTTGTCGTAGAACATACACTCGAGATGCCAGTTGCTACATCGGCCCTCTAGGAGACTCTCGCATAGTTTCTGAGTATGTTCAGCACTTTGGCTCCGGCAAGGTTGATACTACTTGCTCCTGCCACATCTCAGGCTAGGGAAGGAGCACAGACTCCCGCCGCCCTTACCCTGGAGCAGCGGGTCCAGGTTGACCAAGTTCCAGAGGTGATACCAGTGCAGCCTCTAGCCCCAGTTCGGCCCGAGGCTAGGGCAGTAGTTTGTGAGGAGGAGCAGCTCATGCTTTAGAGGTACAAGAAGTACCTCCCTCTTACTTTCAGTGGCGTGGCGTCAGAGGATGCTCAGGGTTTTATTAAGAAGTGCCAACGTATCCTCCATACTATGGGTGTTGCGAAGTCTAGTGGGATTTCTTTCACTACGTTCCAGCTTAGAGGAGCGGCTTATCAGTGGTGGCGAGCATATGAATTGGGTTGTCCGACCGAGGCAGCTTCACTCACTTGGACTCAGTTCTCAGATATGTTCTTGAGGGAGTATGTTTCTCAGAGTCTCAAAGATGCATGACGCGCATAGTTTGAGCAGTTGCGCCAGGGTTTTATGACCGTGTCGCAGTACGCAGTCTGGTTCTATGATTTGGCTAGGCATGCACCAGCCTTGGTTGCTACTGTTTGAGAGCGGGTTCGTCGATTTATCGAGGGGCTCAACCCCTGTATCAGATTTAGCATGGCCCGAGAGTTGGAGATGGACATCGCATACCAGCAGGTAGTAGGGATTTCTAGGAGGTTGGAGGGTATGTTGACTCGGGAGAGGGAGGAGAGGGAGCCCAAGAGGTCTCGAGAGTCTGGCACATAGAGTGGTACCCGTGACCTAGTTGCAGCTCGTCATAGTAGGGGCTATGTGAGTCGCCCTGTTCATTCAGCACTTCCAGCTTCCAGCGGTATTCTGGCCACTCCTAGGCCTCAGGCTCCCTATGATGCACCGCCATTATCTAGTGAGCCTCCTGCACGGGGTGCTTACAACGGTCAATCCAGCCGATCAGGCCCGAGCCAGCCATAGTAGCCACGTCCTCAAGAGCTTATTTTGAGTGTGGTGACACTCGTCACATGGTGAGGGATTTCCCCAGACTCAGGAGGGGTGCACCTCCACAGGCTACTCAGGCTCCGCGTATTTTACCGAGTCCTCAGGCTTCTCAGTCCATGGTTGCCGCACCAGTTACCACCCCACCTGCACATCCAGCTAGAGGCGGAGGTCGAGCAAGTAGAGGTTGCCCTAGAGGGGGAGGCTAGGCCAGATACTATGCTCTTCCTTCTAGGATGGAGACAGTTGCATCCGACTCTGCCATCACATGTATTGTTCCGGTCTGTCATAGAGATGCATCAGTCTTATTTGATCCAAGCTCCACTTATTCCTATATGTCAGCTTATTTTGCTCCGTATTTGGGTGTTTCTTGTGATTCTTTGAGTTCTCCTGTATATGTGTCTACACCCGTGGGAGATTCTATTATTGTTGACCACGTGTATCGGTCGTGTTTGGTTGTTCTTAGTGGTTTTGAGACCAGAGCCAATTTATTGTTGCTCAGTATGGTAGACTTCGATATTATTCTGGGCATGGACTAGTTGTCGCCCCATTATGTTATTCTTGATTGTCACGCCAAGACCGTGACGCTGGCTATGCCAGGAGTACTATGGTTAGATTGGAGAGGTACCTTAGAGTATGTTACTAGCAGAGTTATTTCATTTTTAAAGGCTCAGCGGATGGTTGAGAAGGAGTGTGATGCGTATCTGACATATGTAAGGGATGTTAGTGTTGACACTCCTACCATCGAATCAGTTCCGGTAGTGAGGGATTATCCAGATGTACTCCCTGCGGATCTTCTGGGCATGCCGTCCGATGGAGATATTGACTTTGGTATTGATTTATTACCGTGCACACAACCTATTTTTATTCCACCCTATCGTATGGCCCCAGAAGAGTTGAAAGAATTAAAGGAACAGTTACAAGAGTTTCTTGATAAGGGATTCATTCGGCCCAGTATGTTGCCTTGGGGTGCTCCTATCTTGTTTGTAAAAAAGAAGGATGGTTCTATGCGAATGTGTATTGATTACCGCCAGTCAAACAAGGTTACAGTGAAGAACAGGTATCCATTGCCTCGTATTGATGACCTATTTGATCAGCTTCAGGGTGCCAGGGTATTCTCTAAGATCGACTTGCGTTCAGGCTGTCATCAGTGGACTCGGTATGGTCATTACGAGTTCCTTGTGATGTCTTTTGGGCTGACCAATGCTCCAACAGTATTCATGCACTTGATGAACAGTGTATTTCAGCCATATCTTGACTTGTTCGTCATTGTGTTTATTGATGACATCCTGGTGTACTCCCAGAGCTGAGAGTCACGACTCTACACTAAGTCATGAGCGATAGCGAAGCCAAGCCGCCGTCTATAGGCGAAGGGGACTATGAGCAGCACCTGAGGACTATTCTTCATACCTTGAGGGAAAAGAAGTTATATGCAAAATTTTCGAAGTGGGAATTTTGGCTAGATTCAGTGGCATTTTTGGGTCATGTAGTATCGAGTAAGGGGATCAAGGTAGATCCGAAGAAGATTGAAGCAGTGCATAGTTGGCCCAGGCCGACCTCAGCTATGGAGATCCAGAGTATTCTTGGCTTGGCGGGGTATTATCGTCGATTTGTAGAGGGTTCTCGTCTATTGCAGCACCTATGACCAGATTGACTCAGAAGGGTGCTCTATTCAGGTGGATCGAGGAGTGTGAGCAGAGCTTTCAAAATCTCAAGATAGCTTTGACTACGGCCCTAGTGTTGGTATTGCCTACTGGTTCGGGGTCCTATACGGTGTACTGTGATGTGTCGCGTATTGGTCTCGGTGCGGTGTTGATGCGGGATGGTAGGGTGATCTAGATAGTTGAAGGTGCATGAGAAGAACTATCACAACCACGACCTTGAGTGAGCAACTATTGTTTATCTTGAAGATCTGGCGACACTATTTGTATGGTGTCCCTTGTGAGGTCTACACCGATCACCGGAATCTATAGCATATGTTTAAACAAAAGGATCTTAACTTGCGGCACCGGAGGTAGTTGAGTTGCTTAAGGACTATGTCATCACCATTCTGTATCATCCCGAGAAGGCAAATATGGTGGCCGATGCCTTGAGTCGCAAGGCGGAGAGTTTGGGCAACTTAGCATATCTACCGGTAGCATAGAGGCCTTTAGTCTAGGATGTTCAGGCCTTGGCCAACTAGTTTTTCAGATTGGATGTTTCTGATCCGAGCCGAGTTTTGGATTGTGTGGTTTCGCAGTCTTCTGTTTATGATTGTATCAGAGAGCGTCAGTATGATGACCCCCATCTGTTTGTCCTCAAGGACACGGAAGCACAACGATGCCAAGGAGGTCACTATTGGAGAGGACGGTGTATTACGGATGCAGGGCAGGCTATATGTGCCCAATGTAGATGGCTTGCGTGAGTTGATTCTTCAGGAGGCTCACAGTTCGCGGTACTCCATTCATCCAGGCACCGCGAAGATATATTAGGACTTGAGGTGGCACTATTAGTGGAGGCGGATGAAGAAGGACATAGTGGAGTATATAGATCGGTGCCTAAATTGTCAGCAGGTGAAGTATGAGTACCAGTGGCCGGGTGGGTTGCTTCAGAAGTTAGAGATTCCAGAGTGGAAATGGGAGCAGATCACTATGGATTTTGTTGCTGGGCTTCCACAGACTCGGAGGAAGTTCGATGCAGTATAGTGATTGTGGAGAGATTGACCAAGTCATCTCATTTCATTCCAATGGCGACTACTTATTCTTCAGAGCAACTGGCTCAGGTTTATATTCGCGAGATTGTCAGGCTTCATGGTGTGCTGGTATATATCATCTCTGAAAGGGGTACACAGTTTACACTGCGGTTCTGGAGAGCCGTACAACCTGAGTTGGGCACGCGGGTGGAGATGAGTATAGCATTTTACCCTCAGACGGACGGGCAGTCCGAGTTCACTATACATATATTGGAGGATATGCTCCGTACGTGTGTGATGGATTTTGGGGATTCTTGGGATCAGTTCTTACCGCTTGCGGAGTTCGCCTACAATAACAGTTATCAGTCGAGCATTCAAATGGCACCATATGAGGCTTTGTATGGTAGGTGGTGTCGGTCTCTTGTGGGTTGGTTTGAGTCGGGTGAGGCTAGGCTATTGGGTACAGATTTGGTTCAGGATGATTTGGAAAAGGTTAAATTGATTCAGAATCGACTTTGTATAGCCCAATCCAGACAGAAGAGTTATGCAGATCGGAAGTCTCGCGACGTTGCATTCATGGATGGGGAGCGGGTCTTGCTCCGGGTTTTGCCCATGAAAGGTGTTATGAGGTTCGGAAATAAGGGCAAGTTGAGCCCTAGGTATATCGGACCTTTTGAAATCTTTGAGAGGGTTGGAGAGGTGGCTTACAGACTTGCACTATTACCTAGTCTCTCGGCAATTCATCTAGTTTTCCATGTTTCCATACTCCGAAAGTATCACGGTGATCTGTCTCATGTGTTAGACTTTAGCTCAGTCCATTTGGACAAGGATCTATCTTATGTTGAGGAGTCGGTGGGCATCTTGGATAGGCAGGTTCGAAAGTTGAGGTCGAAGAGCATTGCTTCAGTGAAGGTTCAGTGGAGGTGTCATCCGGTCGAGGAGGCGACTTGGGAGACTGAGCATGATATGCCCATCCATTATCCTCATCTTTTCACCACTTCAGGTATGTCTCTATACTCGTTCGAGAAGGAATGTTTGTTTTAAGAGGGGGAGGATGTAACGACCCAACCGGTCATTTTGAGAGTATCAGCCCCGAACCCCTATTTATTGCTCCCTCTATTTCATTATGTGGTTACGTGACTTGCCAGTAGGTTTGGTTTTTTATTTCAGGGTGAAATGGGACACTTAGTCCCTAAATTGGAAGTTTAAGTCCTAGGAATTGACCGTAGTTTGAATTGTATGAAGTCGACTCGGAATGGAGTTTCAATGGTTCCAATAGCTCCGTAGGGTGATTTTTGTCTTAAGAGCGTGTCCGGATATTGATTTGGAGGTCTGTAGGTCATTTCGGCGTTAAGTGGAAAGTTTGAAAGTTAGATGATTTTTGAAAAGTTTGACCGGGAGTGGACTTTTAGATATTGGGGTCGGATTCCGATTCCGGAAGTTGGAGTAGGTCCATAATGTCAATTATGACTCGTGTGCAAAATTTGAGGTCAGTCAGACTTGATTTGATAGGTTTCGGCATCAGATGTAGAAGTTTGAAGTTCTAAAGTTCATTAAGCTTGAATTGGGGTGCGATCCGTGGTTTTAGTTGTTTGATGTGATTTGAAGGCTCGACTAAGTTCGTATGATGTTTTAGGACTTGTTGGGAGGTTTGGTTGAGGTCCCGGGGGCCTCGGGTGGATTTCGGATGGTTAACAGATTGGGATTTGGTCTTGAAAGATGGCTGAAGTTGCATATATCTAGTGCTTTTGCTTTTCTTCTACGCGTTCGTGAAGGTGTTCTCGCGTTCGTGTAGAGGATTTGAGTTCTGCTGGAGATTTTCCCTACATGTTCGCGAAGGAGGTCCCGCGTTCTCGAGGAGGTCAGGTCGTGGTGCTACGCGATCACGGAAAGGGTAGCGCGTTCGCGAAGAGGAAGGGAGCTGGGGTGAGCCTCACGCGTAGGTCTACACGTTCGCGTCTAAGGCTCCCCATTCCCGGAGGTCTGGGAGCACTGGGCATCACGTTCGCGAGTGGATCCTCTCATTCGCGTAAGAGGGAAATCATACTTGAAGCATTTTGTTCTACGCGAACGCGAGGCAAATTCCGCGTTCGCGAAGAAGAAATACCTGGGTAGCAGTATTAATTTCAAAAACGAGGGTTTGAACCCATTTTTCATATTTTGAGCTAGAGACCTCGGATTTGGGCGATTCTTGAAGGGATTTTCAAGGGATTGATTGGGGGTAAGTGATTCTCGCTCAGTTTTGGTTAAAATTCCATGTTTATGTCTTTGATTTTATCGTCTAATTAGTGATTTGGGGTGGAAATTTGGAGGGAAATAGAGGAAAGTTCTTAGGCTAAATATTGAGGTTTGGATCGAGATTTTTGCATCGGATTTGAGTAATTTTGGTATGGGTGGACTCGTGCTTGAACGGGTATTCGGATTTTGTGACTTTTACCTGATTCTGAGACGTGGGCCCGGGTCGACTTTTTGGGGCGATTTTCTAATTTTTTCTTAAAGTCATGATTTCATTATTTAGATTAGTTTCTTATAGTTATATTTACAGTATGTAATAGCTTTTGGCTAGATTTGGACCGTTCAGAGTCGGAAAATCGAGGGAAAGGTATTCTTATTGATTGATTGAGCAAGGTTCGAGTTAAGTGACTAGTCTAACCTTGTGTTGGAGAAATTTGCCTTAGGATTTGGTATTGTTGTGATAATTTGAGATATGTGAGGGCCGTGTACGCGAGGTGACGAGTGTGTACACGGGCTAAATTTTGAGATTTCGGTTTTATCTAAGTAGTTTTCCTTTTTTGCCTTAACTGAGTTACCTTAGCATGTATAGTCACCATGTTTAGCCTAATTACACATGTCTACTTGTTTTATCTCTCGTTTGCAACTTGTACTACATGCTTTGTTGAATTTCCTGTTTTCTTGATTCCGTATTCTTCATTCAACTTGGGATTCCTTATTTGAACTTGCTACCCTTTTAATATCATTGTTTTAGTTATCATGTCTTAGTTGTCATGATTGTTGTTGAGATGGCTGTTTGGATGTTGCACGAGGTTTCTGCCGTGTGATTGTTATTGTTTGCACGAGTTTTCTGCCGTGCCGTTGTGATTATTGATACCCATGTGGTGGTATAAGGTCTAGGTGTTGAAACGCATGCGGTGAGATAAGGTGGGATTGATACGCGTGGCTAGTGGGGGAACTACTAGAAGTCATGTGGTATGATAAGGTTGGCTAAAACGCGGGATGCTATTTCGGGAAAACGATTTTCAAAACAAACTATAAAGGCTCCCGCGGTGATATAAGAAAAAATTGTGCTATATTTACTTTTGGGACTACGTGGCGGTACCTCGTGAGTGCCCCTGTTGATTTCCTCTATTTGCTGTATTGGTTGTTATTGCCTTTTCTTAACTTGTAAGATCTTTGTTTTTTTCTCATGTTGTACTTGTCTTTCTTGACTTCATGTTATTACCTTCCGTAAATACTTATTATTTTACTGCTCTGTCATTTCATTATATTATTACATCTTCTGCTTTGTTTTCTTATTATTCCAGTAGGGCGCTGACCTGACCTCGTCACTACTATGCCGAGGTTAGGCTTGGCACTTACTAGGTACCGCTGTGGTGTACTCATATTACGTTTCTGCACATCTTTTTGTGCAGACCCAGGTACATCCTACCAGCCTTGATATTAGAGCGTTGTGCTGCTGCTTGGAGACTTCAAGGTACACTTGCCGGTGTCCGCAGGCCTCAGAGTCCCCTTCTATCATGTTCTTCTTCTTATTTCCTTTTATCTTATAGATAGTAATGTATAGGAGCGTTCCACACTGTATCTAGAGCTTGTGACTTATATTTCACCGGATTTTGGGATTTGTATATGTTGAACGACAATTTTTATCTATATAGCTGTTGATGTTGCTATTTAAATTATTATTTCAGTGTTTCCGTATATTTGTTAGGCTTACCTAGTCTTAGAGACTAGGTGCCGTCACGACGTCTTACGGAGAAAAATTTGGGTCGTGACACTAATATCTTAGAAACTCAATAAGTTTCTTTGATACTTGCTATAATATAATTCTTTATTCTTAATCAATTTCATTCCTCCGAAATAGTACTAGATTTGTTCTTCCGTAGCTCTCAAATAATTTTGTACTATAAGATCTTTCATCACACCATTCAAGTGGTGCATATTTCCGCCACATAATACTATATTATTATTGCTATGGTTAAAATTATTATAGGCAAGACTCATTCTCCCTTTACTTTTCCATTTAATAATATTTGATAAGGTCTGGCAAAATATTTCTATCGTACCACTAGTATGCGGCCGATGACATATTCATGCAACCACATAATAATATTTATTCTCTTTATTTCATTCAAACCTCCCTTAGAAGTGAGTTGCATGGTATTCATCCAATCATGCATTGCACATCTTTATTCATTACTTTTATCACATATTGCCACATTCACCTTCAGGAATGGGTCTGCATTTTCAATGCTTATCACAAGTTACATTTTCTTCAAAGAATGGAGTATAATCATCGCGACGTGCTTTATTATTTTTTTCATACCAATTTGATGGTAAATATTGCCTTCACTTTGAAGGATATATTTTGGGAACCATTATTGTTCTTCCTTTTATAATTATTATAATGTTGACTATTATTATTTTGCCATTTGCCACACCAATATTCATTCGTCTACCAGTTGTCTTCATTTAGACTTATTATGCATTGTTACCATATTCACCTTAGGGAATAGAGCATATCCAGTGGGATGAGCTTTTTATCTAAAGCACATTATTTTACCTTAGTCATCATAATATCATCAATATGGTGCATTCAGACTCGAATCCAATGTCTTACCATTATAAAAGCATGTTAAGCCATAAGACATTGGGACTCTAATCCAACATCTTATTATCATGGTGCACCAGGACATGAACCTGATATCTTACCCTTATAGTGTGCTAGGACTTGAAGGCATTTATCATACCAACACAACTTCCAATAACCGTGCTTTATTAATATTTAAGAGACATAGATACTGCACTTCTGGAGTTTCTCAACAAAAGGCTTTGTTAAAGAAATTTTGTCTTCCTTATTAATTGTAAAAGAAACTATTTTTATAGTAGACAATATATGCTGATCTTTTTAGTCATATATATAAAAAAAAATTGCATAATCAAATTTTAATAGTTTAATACAATGCACATACCTACTATGAAAAGCACACGTAAATCATGTATCCATTAGCAAGAGATTACAATTTATTATATCATGAAATAAGTTATGCCTGACAACGATAAAAGAAAGGAGTTATAATCCGCCGCGCTAGTTACTTTCTTCTATAATTTAGTTGATAATAGGACCCATACTTATTTTCATGTAAACACAGAAAAACATACATACCACTGTATAACTTGCTTTATGATCGCACCATAAATGAAAGACCCGATCAATGCTTAGTTCTTAAATTACATGATGGATTAAGCATTAGAAATAAAAACTGTGAAGGATACAATTGCCGAAAAAAGGAACAAGTCTTAAATCTTAAAACATGAATGTGAAATCTTGTTAATTTAACTTATTCTTAAGCCAACATATGATAAAATCCTTTAGATCTTCAAGGTACAATGACATGCAGACGAGAAGAGTAGCTGAGAGAGAGAGAGAAGAATTGGAAGAAGGCGTTTCTATTACTGTTCGAGTGATCTCAATTACAAGAGAGAGGGGCTGCTTATAGTTGTGGTTAGTGGTTGATAGCTCATAACCAACTAACCACTTAACCGCCTAAGTTCCAGAAATTACACAATGACCCCACACTTCTAGACTTCTACAATATACACTGCTATATCTATACATGTATACATTGTTGTATATCAATACTCCCCATCAAGCTGGAAGGTGAAAGACATCAAACACTCCAAGAATGGATAAGAGGAAGTGATGTTGTGCTGAACTAAGACCTTTGGTCATAAATCTGCCAATAGTAGATTAGTGGAGATGTGCTGAGGACTGATCAAGCATGCTTTGATTTTTTTTACACACAAAATGGAAATCGATCTCGATATGCTTGGTTCGCTCGTGTAAAATGGGATTAACAACTATTTGTAAAGCTACCTTTCTATCACAGTACAAAATAGCTGGGACATGAATTTGAATCTGCAGCTCCTTAAGCAATCCTAACACCAAGTGATCTTTGCAGCAGCTGTTGCAAGGCTTCAATACTGTGCCTAAGCTGAACTCCTACTAACTGTAGGTTGTTTCTTTTATTTCCATGAGAGAAATGAGTCCCCAAGTTTGACAATGTAGTCAGTCACTGATATCCTGGTATTTGGACACCCTGCCCAATCAGATCACAATATACAGAAAGGTGACATATTGGAGAATTGTGTAGTAGAATACCAAGACCTGTGGCACTTTTAACATATCTGACCACTCGTAGGGCAGCATCCAATGAGACTGTTTGGGATGCTGCATAAACTGACTTAACACTTGAACTACAAAATATAGATCTGGTCTAGTAATTGTTAAGTAGAGAATCTTTCCAATGAATCTTTGATAGCTTCCCACATCTTACAATTCTGCATCTCTAGTGTGACCAACATGTTTGTCATAATCAATGGTAGTAAACTTCTGATTAAGTTCCATAGGGGTGTCAATAGGTTTAGCTGCAGCAAGTCCAGTATCTGAGATTAGTTGAAGTGTATATTTCCTTTGAGTGAGCAACACTCCTTTGTCTGACCTTAGAACTTCAATACCCAGAAAATACCTAAGTTCTCCTAGATGTTTCACTTTGAATGAATTATGTAATGTCTGTTTAGCTGCCTCCACAAGTGCAGTACTACTACCAGTGATGAGCAAGTTATCTATATAGACTAAGATAATGACAATATCTGATTCTTCCCTTTTGGTGAACAATGAGTGATCATGAGGGCTCTGTGCAAAACCATCTGCTAAAAGTGTCTCTGTCAATTTAATGTTCCACTATCTTAAAGCCTGCCTTAACCCATACAATGATTTTAACAACCCGCACACCTTATGCTCCCCTTGCTTGTGAAAACCTTGATTCAAGCACATGTATACTTCCTCATACATATCACCTTGCAGAAAAGCATTATTCACATCCGTTTGGAAAAGATGCCACTCTTTTGAAGCTGTTATAGTGATGGTGGTCCTGATAGGGACTATTCTTGCAACAAGTGAGAAGGTTTCACGGTAATCTAATCCTTCTCGTTGTGTGTAGCCTTTGGCTACTAACCTTGCTTTATACCTCTCCACCTCTCCATTTGCCTTGTATTTAGTTTTCAACACCCATTTTGAACCTATAGCTCTTTTGCAAGCAGGAGGATCTATCACTTCCCAAGTTGTCTTGTCCTTAAGTTCCTTGATTTCTACTTCCATTGCTTCCACTCATGCTATGTCAGGACAAGCTTCCTTGAAGGACTTTGGTTCAGTAGTTTCTGAGAAGGATCCCAAAAAGGACTTGTAGTTATTAGAAAGATGATCATAGGTGATGAAATTGGAAATACAGTAAGGTGTTTCTTTATTTGGCTTGGCTGTAGTCACTTAATCCTTGAGCCAAATGGAAGGTTTAGAGGCTCTGCTAGACTTTCTAGTGTGCACTGCAGGCATACGATGCTCTTCATGTGTTGTTCCTTCATTTGGTTCCTCCTCTAATTGAACTGCTGTTGTTGTTGGTGATCAATATGGTCTGAACCTGGTTCCTGCACAATAGGTGGCTGTGACATTTGTGGAGCTGACTCTACTTGTGATTCTAGTGCAACTGCTGATGGATCCCAAAAAGGACTTGTAGTTATTAGAAAGATGATCATAGGTGATGAAATTGGAAATACAGTAAGGTGTTTCTTTATTTGGCTTGGTTGTAGTCACTTAATCCTTGAGCCAAATGGAAGGTTTAGAGGCTCTGCTAGACTTTCTAGTGTGCACTGCAGGCATACGATGCTCTTCATGTGTTGTTCCTTCATTTGGTCCCTCCTCTAATTGAACTGCTGTTGTTGTTGGTGATCAATATGGTCTGAACCTGGTTCCTGCACAATAGGTGGCTGTGACATTTGTGGAGCTGGCTCTACTTGTGGTTCTAGTGCAACTGCTGATGGAGTTGATGAAGGTAAGATAGATGGTTCAGTAGCCCTTAGTGTAGTGTTGATTGCATCAGTGGCATCCCCAGGATTATCAGCAAAAATCTGATCCTGGGAGTGATAGTTCTGATTTCTGATCACTGACTCTTCAGGAACAACCATAACTGGTTCATATAGAAATGGATTTTCACTTGTATCTGACCCTTCTTTAAAAGGAAAGAGATGTTCCCTAAATGTAATAGCTCTGCTTACCATGACTCTTCTAGAGTCCAAGTCATATAACTCGTAGTCCTTTTCAGTCTCAGAGTAGCCTATAAAGATACATTTGTTTGCTCTAGCTGTGAATTTATCTCCTCCTAGTAAATTGCTTGCAAAGCACAAATACCCAAGCACCCTTAGGTGGTCTAACTTAGCCGGCTTATTATGCAACACCTCATAAGGGCATTTCCCTTCCAATATCTCAGTAGGCAGTTTATTAATCAAATATACAACAATTTTAATGCAGTCTCCCAAAAATCTCATTGGTATAACTATGAAATTTCAGGGCTCTTGATACTTGTAAAATATGTCTATGTTTTCTCTCCACAGTCCCATTTTGTTGTGGAGTGTATGTGCAACTGCTTTGGTGTATGATGCCAAGAGAGGCCAGTAATTCATTACAGTGAGAATTAAAGAATTATGTGCCATTATCTGATCTCAACACCTTAATAGTAACATAAAATTGATTTCTTATCATTGTAATAAAGTTTCTTATTACAAAGCTACTTCACATTTTGATTGAATCAAGCATACCCAAGTGTATCTACTGTAGTCATCTACAATGATGACAAATTAATGCTTTCTATCATAAGTAGGGGCTTTGTGAGGTCCCCTACATCTAGATGGACTAATTAAAAATAGCCAGTAAATTTAGTACTACTAATAGGAAACTTCAACCTACATTGATTAGCCAAAGGACAAACTTCATAGTTTTGTTGAGCCTGAGAATCAACTTTACTCTTTAGTTCTAGTATATTCTCTATGGACTATGTTGATGCATGTCCTAGTCTTAGATGCCAAAGCTCAGTGTCAATTCCTTTCTTTACAAAAAATCTTGATGTTGCTAGTGTTATGTTCCCTTTTAGTGGGTATAACCTATTATTCTCTTTACCAATCCCCATTACCCTGTCCCTGTAAATATCCTGAAACATACAGAAATCAGGGAAAAAAGAGACAGAACAGCATTGATCTCTTGTGAGTTTAGATACTGATAGTAGGCTAAACTTAAAGTCTAGCACATATAATACATTCTTGACTGTCTTATTTCCTAGTATGGTTGCATTTCTTGTATGGGTAATTTTTGACTTGTTTTTTGCAGGTACTTGCACTTTATGTATTCCTTGGTTATAGCACTCTTAAAATCCCTTAAAACATCTTTACAGTAGGTGATGTGTTGCCCCTGAAGCTATTATCCAATCATACATAGCTGCAGTGGATAATAGAGAGATAATACCTGACATATTTGCAGAAAAGTCCCCTGCACTAGGCTTTGACAACAGACTAACCAACTGCTTGTATTGCTCTTTTGTGAAAAATTGACTTGGTGCTTGAACAACTGGCGTTGCTCTCTCTTCCTTTGCAGTAGTTGTATTTGCATTTGCACTATTAGCATATGCCTTCCTCCACTTGCCCGATTGTTTGTATTGCATTTAAAATGAGGTGGATATCCAATTATCTTAAAGCAATTCTCCTTTAGATGTCCTTTATACCTACAATACTCACAAATTAAGCCAGGCTTTCTAGGTCTAAAGTCTTGACCTTTTCTTGCTAACATTGTAAGTGGATCTCTGTGTGAATCTATAACACCTAAGGTCTTTTGACTCTCCTCTTGACTAATTATTGCATAAGCCTCATTAACAGTTACAACTGGCCTTTTTGCCAACACATTACTGCGTATATTGCTATAACTCTCATTTAATACCATAAGGAATTGCAACAACCTTATGTTTTTCAAGTGATCTACAGAAAGCTTGGATTCCTCACAATCACAAGAGGGAAAAGGGGCCAATATATCAAGTTCATCCTATAGATCCTTCATTTGTTGAATAATAGCTAGTAATTGAATCAGTATCTTGCCTTAGAGTCACAATTGCAATCCACATATGATAGATTCCGGTGAGATTAGATCTGCTAGATCTCTCCTGGAAATCATTCCAAACTTTCTTTGCATTTGATGAATACATAATACTTGGCATCAATTCACTCGACACTATGCTTCCATTCCATGACAGAACAATAACATTGCATTTTTCCCATTGCTCTGCTAATTCTCTTTTATAATTGCTTTTCACACAAGTACCGTCTTTAATGCCAAGCTTGCTCTTTCCTCGCAATGCTAATTTCATCGCTCTACTCCAAAGGGCATAATTTTTTGGCCTAGTGAGTTTGAGCGGTATCAACACGAGTCCTGGAGCGTCTCCAACTTGTAAAAATAGCGGATGATTGTGATCAAGTGAAGCAACTTCATTTCCAGCCACAGCTGCTCAAATCGGAGCTTCGTCAGTGCTTTGTTCTTCCAATTTCCGGCGGAACTCCGATCAGAGCTATGAATCCTAAGAGAGAAGAGTAGCTGAGAGAGAGAGAGAGAGAGAGGAAGAATGAGTTCCTATTATTGTTCGATTAATCTCAATTATAAGAGAGAGGGGCTGCTTATAGTTGTGGTTAGTGGTTGACAGCCCATTCCTCTTTCATCATCGATTTTATCTGGTATTATCATAAAAGGATCTTGAACATGTTGGCAATTAATATCTTAATTTTTACTGCCAAATTGTTCTTAAAAGTGGTTAGACTGGTATTATTCACCCTAAAGAATTTTTTGACGGTATTAGACTGGTATTTATTATGCAGCCTTAAGACACAAAAGCGCCTTATCTATAGTAATTATACTAAGACTCAAAATTTTGAAGGATCCTCTGTATGAGCATAATTAACAGTCACATCATTTGCTCGTGTCCAAGCAAAAAACTAGAATTTCCTTTCTTATGTCTACTTTTTGGCCGATTGAACAACATTACAAGAAGATCATTCATCTTCTAAGTAATTATACTGAATTACTCATAGGTGGTCTGATGGAGCCTAGCAGTATGCCCAATAGCTTACATCGATACATGTTATGGAGAGAGCAAAAGTGTAAAGTGAGCTTCAAACTGAGTATTATCACTAAGTTATAACATTAATCCAGCAATTACTAATATTCTTATAGCAAAGCTTCTTTCCTACTAGTATAAAATATAGTGAAGTCATAAACTAATTGAATTTGTATAGAATGAAATTCACTATCGAATGCTCTTTGATATATTCTTTATGGCTATTAACAATTAAGTTAATCAGAAGATGAAAGATATTCCAATTTCGATGAGGGAGTATCAAGTGGAGATTAGCCCACATACTCGGATTGACATTAGATTGATGCCTATGACTTGCAAATTGATTTAAACATTAGCTACAATTGATCTTTGATGAATTATATTTAGATCCAATGTTCTTCTGTCTCAACTCCTAGAGTCTATGTAATTTATGATGTTTATTACCCAAGTGACAGCACGTAACTCTCAGGGAATACTACAAGTGCAATAATTTTAAGGAAGATGATATTTATGCATTCACCTTGACATTGAACTGTCACCCTTGTAAATGCATGCCTATGTGAGGAATGCCAACCCTTTCCTTGTTTCTTGCGCTAGATGAAGTAGGATTTTCTTATTTTTTACCTGCCACATATATAGTAAGGAATCATTATTCGGCGACATGATACATAGAAGCCTTTTGATCCCTGCTTTCTTTGAAGAGGGTGAATTATATTTTTAGTATGACTCAATGTTTATATGGACGTTTGTCACGACCCAAATTTTGCCTCTATAAGATGTCGTGACCGCACCTCGTCTCTAAGACTAGGTAAGCCTAACAATTTCGGAATAACTGAAATAAGAATAGAAATAACGACTAAACTTCACAGATATATATAATACTGAAAAAGGCCGCTCGGCATATACAAGTGAACCAACAACTCGCGTATAAACAACTCCTAAAACTCGCTAGGAATAAGTCACAAGCTTCTAAGAGAAATGCTAAGTGTCTCTATACATCAGAGTCTAAGGAAATATGGAAAAATAACATAGTAGGATAGAGGGAGGGACTCCGAGGCGGTACCTCGGGATCTCCCCTGTTGCATATTTACTTTTGGGACTACGAGGCGGTACCTCGGGAGCTCCCCTGTTGAGTATTTACTTTTGGGACTATGAGGCGGTACCTCGGGAGCGCCCCTGTTGTTTACCCCTATGTGTTGTGCTGTTACCTTTCTATAAATTTCTCATTGTTAAACTCTCACTCTTTTCATTATATTTCTATATCTTCTGCCTTAATTATTATATTCCAGTAGGGTCCTGACCTGACCTCATCACTACTCTACCGAGGTTAGGCTTGGCACGTACCGGGTACAGTTATGGTGTACTCATGCTACTCTTCTGCACATGTTTTTGTGTGCAGACCCAGGTACCTCCTACTAGCCCCGATACCAGTAGAGCGTGTGCTGCTGCCCAGAGACTCCAAGGTATATCAGCAAGCGTCTGCAGACCTCGGAGTCCCCCTCTATTATGTTGTCTTTCCTTCTTTACTCTCTTAGATGTTGACGTATAGATATAGTTAGTACATTCCTTAGAGATTGTGACATGTGACTACCGGGTTTTGAGAGTTGTTTATACGCGAGTTATTGGCTTACTTGTATATGTCGAGCGGCAATTTTCAGTATTATATATATCTATGAAGTTTAGTCGTTATTTTTGTTATAATTTCATTTATTCCGCAATTGTTAGGCTTACCTAGTGTTAGAGACTAGGTGCCGTCACGAAATCTTACGGATGGAAATTTGGGCCGTGACAAGTTGGTATCAAAGCACTAGGTTCATAGGTGTTATGAGTCACAAGAAGGTTTAGTAGAGTCTCGCGGATCGGTACGAAGACGTCTTTACGTATCTTCGGGAGGCTATGGAACTTTTAGGAAAATTTAATTCATTGATTCCTCGTCGTGCAAAATTGTTGACTTCGAAATTCTAAACTTCTGCCTTCTATTCTCTCATAGATGGTGAGGACACGTACAACCGGATCAGATGACCAGGCACCCGTTCCCCTTACTAAAGTTGCGGGAGGCCGGGGTTGGTGCCGGGGTAGAGGCTGAGGACGTCCACGTGGTACAGCTAGAGCACCCGCACGAGCTGCTACAGAGGAGCCACCAGTAGCTCCAGTTGGAGCGCAGGCACTTGAGACGCCTGTTACGGCACCAGCTCTTTAGGAGACCCTTGCACAGTTTGTGAGAATGTTAGGCACTTTGGCTCAGGCAGGGTTGATCCCACTTGCTCCTTCCAAATCTCAGGCTAGGGGAGGAGCACAGACTCTCGCCGCCCGTACCCCAAAGCAGCGGGTTCAGGTCGACTAGGTTCCAGAGGTCATACCAGTGCAGCCGGTAGCCCCAGTTCAGCCCGAGAGTAGGGCAGTAGTTTCTGAGGAGGAACAATGCAGGCTTGAGAGGTACAAGAAGTACCACCCTCCTACTTTTAGTGGCTTGGCTTCAGAGGATGCCCAGGGTTTCCTTGAGGAGTGCCACCATATCTTCCGTACTATGGGTTTTGCGGAGTCGAGTGGGGTTTCTTTCAATATGTTTCAGCTTAGAGGAGCGGCCTATCTATGGTGGCGTGCATATGAGTTGAGTAGTCCGGCCGAGGCAACTTCACTCACTTGGACTCAGTTCTCGGATATGTTCTTGAGGGAGTATGTTCCTTAGAGACTCAGAGATGCATGGCATGTAGAGTTTGAGAAGTTGCACCAGGGTTGTATGATCGTGTCGGAGTATGCGGTCCAGTTCAGTGATTTGGCTAGACATGCACCAGCCTTGGTTGCTACAGTTCGAGAGCGGGTCCGTCGATTTATCGGGGGGCTCAACCCCAATATCAGATTTAGCATGGCCCGAGAGTTGGACATGGACATCGCATACCAACAGGTAGTGAGGATTGCTAGGAGATTGGAAGGTATGCTGATTCGAGAGAGAGAGGAGAGAGAGGCCAATAGGTCTCGAGAGTCTAGCACTTATAGTGGTACTCGTGCCCTAGATGCAACTCGTCAAAGTAGGGGCTATGTGAGTTGCCCTGTTTATTCAGCACTTCCAGCCGCCAGTGGTATTTTGGCTATTCCTAGGCCCCAGGCTCCCTATTATGCACCGCTATTGCCTAGTGCACCTCCTGCACTGGGTGTTTTCAGTGGTCAGTCCAGCCGATCAGTCTCGAGCCAGTCGCAGCAGCCGCATCCTCCGAGAGCTTGTTTTGAGTGTGGTGACACTCACTATGTGATGAGGGATTGCCCTAGACTCGGGAGGGGTGCACCTCCATAGATTTCTCAAGCACCACGTGCTCCACCGGGTCCTCAGGCTATGGTTACAGCACCAGCTACCACTCCACCTGCTCAGCTAGCTCGAGGTGGAGGTCGGGCAAGTAGAGGTCGCCTTTAGAGGGAGAGGCCAGGAAAGATACTATGCTCTTCCTGCTCAAACGGAGGCAACTACATCCGACTCTTTCATTATAGGTATTGTTCCTATTTGTCATAGAGATGCGTCGGTCTTATTTATTCAGGCTCCAACTTAAAAATATGTGTCATCTTATTTTGCTCTGTGTTTGGGTGTATCCCGTGATTCTTTGAGTTCTCTTGTATGCGTGTCTACACCTGTGAGAGACTCTATTAATGTTGATCGTGTGTATCAGGTGTGTTTGGTTGTTCTTATTGGTTTTTAGACAAGAGCCGATTTATTATTGCTTAGTATGGTAGACTTTGATATTATTTTGGGAATGGATTGGTTGTCGCCCCATTATGCTATTTTTGATTGTCACGCCAACATCGTGACGCTGGCTATGCCAGGATTACCACGGTTAGAGTGGAGAGGTACCTTAGATTATGTTCCTAGCAGAGTTGTTTCCTTTCTAAAGGCCCAACGAATGGTTGAGAAGGGGTGTGACGCGTATCTAGCTTATGTGAGAGATGTCAGTATTGATACCCCTACCGTTGAGTCAATTCTAGTAGTGAGGGATTATCGAGATGTATTTCCAATGGATCTTCCAGGCATACTGCCCGACAGGGATATCGACTTTGGTATTGATTGTTGCCGGGGACTTAGCCCATCTCTATTCCTCCATATCGTATGGCTCCACCTGAGTTGAAAAAGTTGAAAGAGCAGTTGCAAGAGTTACTTGATAAGGGATTCATTCGGCCCAATGTGTCACCTTGGGGTGCTCCAGTCTTGTTTGTGAAGAAGATGGATGGTTCTATGCATATGTGCATTGATTATCGCCAGCTGAACAAATTTACAGTGAAGAACAGGTATCCATTGCCTCGTATCAATGACCTATTTGACCAGCTACAGGGTGCCAGTGTTTTCCAAGATTGACTTGTGTTCAGGCTGTCACACCTCCCTTTTTACTACAGCCCCGAAAGAGGGTATATAAAGGGAGTTATTTCCAACTTGAAGTGACAATCGAAACGGGATTATTTATTTAAAAATCAGAGTCGCCACTTGGGATAGTTTATGGTGTCCCAAGTCACCGGTTTAGAATCCCGAATCGAGGAATGATTTGACTCTGTTTATGTCTGCGAACACAGAAATCCGGGTAAGGAATTCGGTTAACCCGGGAGAAGGTGTTAGGCACTCCCGAGTTCCGTGGTTCTAGCACGGTCGCTTTGATCATACTTGGCTTATTAAATTTTTTAATTACTCATTTTAGAACCTATGTGCTTTTTCCTCTTTTATCGCTTTTAATTAAGAAAATTATCTTGGAACGGGTTACGCGTACGTATACCCATTTGTTTGGTGCGTCAAAATCGTGTCACGCGAACGTGTCCACAATTAATAACGCTTTATTATTATTAAGAAAGTTTGGCCGGAGTTGCGCGAACGCATACTCTGATTTTGTTTTTAAAATCGTAATTGTGTTACGCGGACGTATACACAATAACGATTGTGTTTTAAACGGCCCTAAAGGCTTTTCTACGAATATTAATCATCTTTCATCTAGGTTATGAAATTAATACGAGAGCCACGCATTTGTAATTTTATTTGGCGCGGCGCGCCTCAATTACTCTAATTAAAGGAGTATTTGAATTAAACTCGGAGGGCCATAAACTACTTGTGCTATAATTCGACAACCTCCAATATTGAAGAAACGACAAATTAATTAAAAGGACTTACTAAAATTGTAACTATTCAAATATTAATGGACAAGGGTTCTTCTGCGGATCAAACCAAGAGGCTAAATTTTAATAAATGAAAAGGCTAATGGTGTGAAATTAAAATTTGGGCCCAGTGTGGGGCCTGACAGCTTGTGCTGCCCTTTTGAATTATAAATGCCCATCATCCAGGCTAACGTCCACAAAGGAAACTAAATTGAAGTGTGACCAGCTTCAGCCTGCAATGGGGTCCTTAGTTCGAACCCCCACAACAACACAAGGGGTCATTTTTGCATTCAATTCTACAACCCACGACATTACTTGCATTTCAATTAGAAACCACATGAAAACAAAATTGAACTTGGTTCTTCAAAGTTTTTGATCACTAACTGAACATTACAACTCAAGAGTCCCAATTGCATATCCTCATAATCAAACCAAAGTGAATTAATCCTATTATTGAAACACTGTAGATCGTCTTTCCCTCGATCACAATTATAACCCAGAAATTTCAACCATACATTCAATTAAATCAGTATACGAACCCATGACCAATTTAACATACTTAACATATTATCAGAATTCAAAGAACTTATTCAGTAGCCAGACCCCAACAACTTTCATAATCATCAAAATCTCCAAGTATGCACATATACCTGAACTTTAGTCCATCTAACAGATTGTCTCAAGTTCTACATACAACTCTAAATCAAATTCAGGAAACTGAAGCTTAACTACTTAAAACAGAAGTCAGGTGAGCAACACAGTATACTTAACAGAAAACAAAACTCGACATAACACAAGATTAAATCAGAAGAAACACAGCTGCAGTCAGGCTTTAAAATTCTTCTTCTTATTTTTCATTTCTTCAACTCAACACTTCACCAAAACAAGTAGAGTTTCAGGGGACATGTACCTGGGATTGAAAGAACAAAGAAACGAAGAGGGATCAGCAATATTAACGGCAGAAAACAACCAGCAATAGCACAACCTAGATTCAACAAATGGAAACAATGAAACCAGCTTGAAAGCTCAATAGAACAGTAGTCCTTAACAAATTGAACCAGAAAACTCTTCCAAAAAATCAATTACTTCATATGAACTCTTAAACTAAATCAGAAAATGTGTTTAAGCCTTGAACACTTCAGAAATCAATAAAGAAAATGGAAAATATCCAATGGAACAGTAACCCTCTAGCCGCTTCTGTATTTTCTGGTTTTATCTCTTTCCAATCTGCCTTCAAAGGCAAGAAAAGATGCCTTTATAGGTAAGAAAGTAGGGCAGCCTCAGATTATAGTTTTTTGCACTTTGCCCCTTTCTCAATTTTCTTTTTTGCTTAGCTATCCTCTAATTATTGACTTGTTACCCAAGCTAAAGCCTGAAATTCAATAAAAGACCTCTACCCAAACTCCCTAGAAGCTTCTAAATCTGTTATAAAAAGATTCCCTCACCTACAATACCCAAGCTACCCTTTAAAGACCCTGAAATTACCGTACAAGCAAACCTGGCACCCCAAACTATCCAAATACTTTGGGCTCTGCCTCATCAAGATTAAAACAACTAACTGGGCTTCTTGCCCTTAGCGGACCCAATTTCAAACTTAGGCAGATAAATTTCCCAATCCAATAAACGATTTTAGACCCAAAAACAAAACTAAACAACTAAATAAACGAAGTAAAACTGACGAAACTAATCCGAAATTAAACTGAGCATCATGCTGAGACGACTCGATCTTAATTACACAAACATAGATTTTTTTTTAAGAAAACAGCAAATAAATAAATAATAAAAAAAAAGAAGAAAAGAAAGGAACATAGGTGACAATGGCGAAAAACGAAGAGTGAGGTAGAGATACCTACATAGGCAGGCGGACGGGGCTTGAAACACCTCAGGTGGACTTCGATTCGACCCGAAATCGACATCAATCGAGTGTTCTCGTCGAGAACAAACAACCAATGGCGATTTCAGCCCTAATCGTCCTCTGAAACTCGAAGATTTGGGGAATTTTCTTTTTCTTCTCCTCTTTTAGATCTGAAACTGGTCCGATTTTGTGAGGATTTGAGGAGATATGGTGGTGGATTGGGAATCAGGTGTGGGCGGTGGTTGCGTGGTAAAGATTTGGGGTGGTTTGGAGACTCGCCGCCGCCATGATGCGATTTTCGGCGGCAACGGGTGGTGGCGGCCAGTGTAGGAGACGAAAGTGAGATACTAGGTTGTTTGGACATTATTATGTAAATGGGAGAAGTGGGGATGGCCGTTGGATGAGCTGGAATAAAGGGCCAAGATTAAATTGGAATTAAAAGACTCAAAACGACATAGTATTATCCCCCTACTACGTCGTTTCAAAGTCTCAAAGGCTGGGGGACTTGGACCGGTTTTGGGTGTGGGTCTGGGCGGGTGTTGGAGAGCAAAACATTGGGCCTGGAATAAAAATCATTTAATTTGGCCCAAACAAACCATTTCTTCATTCCTTTTCAAAATTAATTCCCTTTTCCCTTTTTTTTCTTTTTTTTTTCAAAAATTAAACTGAAATCTCGGTTAATTCCTAAAACCTAATTATCCTAAAAACAATAATTAAACCTACACGATAATTATCACAACTAACAGATTAAAAGGAAAACTACTAAAATAAAAAATTAACGCTAAAAGTGCAAATTGAACTATTTTTTGTGATTTTTCCTTTTTATAAAATAACTAATTACTAATTAATTCTTAAAAATGCAAAGTCAAATACTAAATGCAAATGCACATATTTTTGTATTTTTTATTAATTAAAATGCACAGACAAAATGCAAGCAATTAACAAAAAATGCCACAAAAATCCACAAAATTGCAAACACTAAAAGAAATTATTTTGTTTTGAATTTCTGGGAGTAATTCATATAGGAAAAAAATCACGTGCTCACACAGGCTATCATCAGTTGAAGATTCAGGAGCTAGATTTCTTGACTACTTTCAGGACTCGGTATGGCCACTACGAGTTCCTTGTGATGTCATTTGGGCTGACCATCACCCCAGCAACATTTATGCATTTGATGCAAAGTGTATTCCGGCTCTATCTTGATTCATTCATCATTGTGTTTATTGACGACATTGTGGTGTACTACCAGATTCGGGAGGATCATGAGCAGCACTTGAGTATTGTGCTTCAGACCTTGAGAGAAAAGAAGTTATATGCAAATTTTTCAAAGTGTGAGTTCTGGCTAGATTCAGTGGCATTTTTGTGTCACGTAGTGTCGAGTGAGGGGATCAAGGTGGATCCGAAGAAGGTTGAAGCAGTGCAGAGTTGGTCCAGACCGTCCTTAGCTACGAAGATCAGGAGATTTCTTGGTTTGGCGGGGTATTACCGTCGGTTTGTAGAGGGTTTCTCATCCATTGCAGCACCTATGACCAGGCTGACCCAGAAGGGTGCTCCATTCAGGGGGGGCAGAGGAGTGTGAGGAGAGATTCCAAAAACTTAAGACATTTTTGAATACAGCCCCAGTATTGGTACTGCCTAAAGGTTCGGGGTCTTATACTATATATTTTGATGCGTCGCGTATTGGCCTCGGCATGGTGTTGGTGCAGGACAGTAGGGTGATTGCCTACGCGTTAAGACAACTGAAGGTGCATGAGAAGAACTATCTTGTCCACGACCTTGAGTTAGCAGCTATTGTTCATGCCTTGAAGATTTGGCGGCACTATTTGTACGGTGTCCCTTGTGAGATCTACACCGATCACCAGAGTTTTCAGCATCTGTTCAAACAGAAGGATCTTAACTTGCATCAGCGGAGGTGGTTAGAGTTGCTTAAGGATTATGATATCACTATTCTATACCACCATAGGAAGGCCAATATGGTGGCCGATGCATTGAGTCGCAAGGCGGAGTGTTTGGGCAACTTAGCATATCTACAAGCAGCAGAGAGGCCATTGGCGTTGGACGTTTATGCCTTGGCCAACCAGTTTGTTAGATTGGATATTTTTTAGCCGAGTTTAGTTTTGGCTTGTGTGGTTTCTCAGTCATCTCTTTATGATCATATTAGGGAGCATCAGTATGATGACCTACATCTGCTTGTCCTTAAGGAAACGGTTCAGCACGGTGATGTGAAGGAGGTCACTATTGGAGATGATGGTGCATTGAGGATGCAGGGCAGGCTGCGTGTGCCTAATGTAGATGGTTTGCGTGAGTTGGTTTTCCATGAGGCTCACAGTTCACGGTACTCCATTCATTTAGGTGTCGCAAAGATGTATCAGGACTTGAGGTAGCATTATTGGTGGAGGAGAATGAAGAAGGACATAGTAGAGTATGTAGCTCGGTGTCTAAATTGCCAACAGGTGAAATATGAGCATCAACAACCAGGTGGATTGCTTCAGAAGCTAGAGATTCCGGAGTGAAAATGGGAGTGGATCACTATGGATTTTGTTGTTAGGCTTCCACGGACTCAGCAGAAGTTTGATGCAGTTTGGGTGATTGTGGATAGGTTGACCAAGTCAGCTCATTTCATACTAGTGATGACTACTTATTCGTTGGAGCAGCTGGCTCGAGTTTATATCCGCGAGATTGTCAAGCTTTATGGCGTGCCGGTATCTATCATCTCTGACTGGGGTACGCAGTTTACATCACGGTTCTGTAGGACCGTACAACATGAGTTAGGTACTCGGGTTGAGTTGAGCACAACATTTCAGCCTCAGACGGACGGGCAGTCCGAGCGCACTATTCAGATACCGAAGGATGTGCTCCGTGCATGTGTGATAGAGTTTGGGGGTTCTTGGGATCAGTTCTTGCCACTTGCAAAGTTTGCCTACAATAACAGTTATCACTCGAGCATTGAGATGGCCCCGTATGAGGCTTTGTTTGGTAGACGGTGCTGGTCTCCAGTGGGTTGGTTTGAGCCAGGCGAGGCTAGGTTATTGGGTACATACTTGGTTCAGGATGCTTTAGAGAAGGTTAAGGTGATTCAGGATCGACTTCGTACAACCCAGTCCAGACAGAAGTGTTATGCGGATCGGAAGGTTCGCGATGTTGCATTCATGGTTGGGGAGCGGGTCTTGCTCCAGGTTTCGCCCATGAAGGTTTGTATGAGGTTCGGGAATAAAGGAACGCTGAGCCCAAAGTTTATTGGCCCATTCGAGGTGTTACGGCGAGTTGGGTAGATTGAATGAGCTTGCCTTGCCTCCTAGTTTAGCAGGAGTTCATCTAGTATTCCATGTTTCTATGCTCCGGAAGTATCATGGCGATCCGTCCAATGTGTTAGATTTCAGCTCAATCCAGTTGGATAAGGACCTGTCTTATGTTGAGGAGTTGGTGGCCATTCTGGACAGGCAAGTTCGAAAGTTGAGGTCGAAGAACATTGCTTCAGTAAAGGTTCAGTGGAGGGGCCAACCGGTCGAGGAGGCGACTTGGGAGATCAAGCGTGATATGCGCAGCCGTTATCCTCCTCTTTTCACTACTTCAGGTATGTCTCTATACTCGTTCGAGGACGAACGATTGTTTTTAGAGGGGGAGGATGTAATGACCCAACCGGTCTTTTTGAGAGTATTAGCCCCGAGCCCCTATTTATTACTCCCTCTGTTCCATTTTATGCTTACTCAACTTGTCGAGGGTGCTTGGTGTCAGGTTCGGGAGAGTTTCGGAGTGGAATGGGACACATAGTCCCTAAGTGTGAAGTTTGAGTTGTAAGAGTTGACCGTAGTTTGACCTATGTGAAGACGACTCCGAAATGGAGCTTCTTCAAGTTCGTTAGCTCTGTTGGGTAATTTTGGACTTAGGAGCGTGTCCGGATTGTGATTTGGAGGTCCGTAGTTGAATTAGGCTTGAAATGGCGAAAGTTGGATTTTTGGGAAGTTTGACGAGAGTTGACTTTTTGATATCGGGGTCGGATTTCAATTCTGGAAATTGGAACAGGTCCATAATTTCATTTATGACTTGTGTGCAAAATTCGAGGTCAATCAGACGTGATTTGATAGGTTTCGGTATCGATTGTAGAAGTTGGAATTTCCTTAGTTCATTAAGCTTGAATTGGGGTGCAATTCGTGTTTTTGATGTTGTTTGATGTAATTTAAGGGCTCGACTAAGCTCGTATTGTGTTTTAGGACTTGTTGGTATATTTGGTTGAGGTCCCGCGGGCCTCGGGTGGAGTTCGGATGATTAACAGATCGAAATTTGGACTTGTGCTATTGTTGAAGCTTCCAACTTCTGGTGTCATCGCATCTGCGGTGGTGTTGGGCGCTGGTGCGGACTCGCACGTGGTGCGGAGGATCATAGAACCGGCCTAGGACGAGGTGGTCAGTGGTCGCAGGTGCGACGTGAACACCGCAGAAGCGGAGCCGCTCCTACGGAGGGATAATTGCAGAAGCGGAGAGTGAGCTGGATGAGAAGTCCGCAGAAGTGGGCTAGGTTCGCAGGCGCGCACGTGCAGGTGCGGCCTTTTGATCGCAGAAGAGGACCCAGGGGACTTAAATCAATTTCGCACCTGCGATGGAAATTCCACAGGTGCGGGCCGCTAGTGCGGTTGTGGGTCCGCAGGTGCGAGATCGCTGGGGCAGAAAAGGCTAAGTTCGAGGGTTAATTCCATTCTCCATTTTTGAACATAGACAGCTCGGATTTAGGCAAAATTTTGAGGGTTTTTCAGAGGAAACATTTGGATAAGGATTCTTGGCTGATTTTTAATTATATTCCACTATTCTATCATTAATTTCTTCATTTAATCAAGGATTTCGGTTGGAACTTGGGGGGAAAAGTGGAAGAACCTTGGGTCGAATTTTGAGGTTTTGATTGAGATTTTAGTATCGGATTCGAGTAATTTTGGTATGGGTGAACTCGTGGTTGAACGGGTGTTCGGATTTTGTGACATTTACCCAATTTCGAGACATGGGCTCGGGTCAACTTTTTGGGTCGATCTTCTAATTTCTTATTAAAGTCTTGATTTCAATAATTAGATTAGTTTCTTATAGTTATATTTATAGTATGAAATTACTTTTGGCTAGATTTGGGCCATTCGGAGTCGAAAAGTCGTGGAAAAGGCATTCTTATTGACTGATTAAGCTTGGTTCGAGGTAAGTGACTTGTCTAACCTTGTGTGGGGGAAATCCCCTTATGATTTGGTACTGTTGTAACAATTTGTGATATGTGAGTGCCGTGTACGCGAGGTGATGAGTGCGTGCACAGGCTAAATGTTGAAAATCTGGTTCTTGCTGAGTAGTCTTTCTTTAAATTCCTTAACTGAGTTGCCTTAGAATGTGTAGTTCATGTTTAGCCTAATATCGCATGTCTACATGTCTTAAATGCTTACTTGAAATCTTTGCAGCATGCTTAGTTGAATTCCTATTTTTCCTTGATTTGTAATTAGTCTTTAACTGTAGGATTTCTTGCTGTGAGTTCGTTGTTCCATCGGTTACGAGCTGTGTATTTACTTTGGGACTACGAGGTGGTACCTCAGGAGCTCCCCTGTTGCATATTTACTTTTGGGACTACGAGGTGGTACCTCGAGAGCTCCCCTATTGCATATTTATTTTTGGGACTATGAGACGGTAACTCGGGAGCTCCCCTGTTGCATATTTACTTTTGGGACTACGAGGCAGTACCTCGGAAGCTCCCCTATTGAGTATTTACTTTTGGGACTACGAGGCAGTACCTCGGGAGAGCCCCTATTGTTTACCCCTATGTGTTGTGCTGTTACCTTTCTGTAAATTTCTCATTGTTAAACTCTCAGTCTTTTCATTATATTGCTATATCTTCTGCCTTAATTATTATACTCCAGTAGGGTCCTGACCTGACCTCGTCACTACTCTACCGAGGTTAGTCTTGGCACTTACTGGGCACCGTTGTGGTGTACTCATGCTACTCTTCTGCACATGTTTTGTGTGCAGACCCAGGTACCTCCTACCAGCCCCGATACCAGTAGAGTGTGTGTTGCGGCCCTGAGACTTCAAGGTATATCATCCAGTGTCTGCAGACCTTGGAGTCCCCCTCTATTATGTTGTCTTTTCTTCTTTACTCTCTTAGATGTTGATGTATAGAGACAGTTACATTCCTTAGAGCTTGTAACTTGTGACTACCAAGTTTTGAGAGTTGTTTATACGCGAGATGTTGGTTTACTTGTATATGCCGAGCGGCAGTTTTCAGTACAATATATATATCTGTGAAGTTTAGTCGTTATTTCTGTTATAATTTCAATTATTCTGCAACTGTTAGGCTTACCTAGTATTAGAGACTAGGTGTCGTCACGAAATCTTAAGGAGGGAAATCTAGGTCGTGACAACGTTGCCTTTTTTAGAGACATTAATTGGACGACTCTACATCCAACAACAACAACAATAAACCTAGTAAAATCCCACACGTGGAGTTTGGGGAGGGTAATGTGTACACAGACCTTACCTCTACCTTATGAAGGTAGAGAGGTTGTTTCTGATAGACCCTCGGCTCAAGAACTTTCCACTCTGAATTCATAACATCTACCTGTTGGACTTTTTTGTCGTTATCAGGAAGAGAAGACTGGTTAATATTCTTCGACCAAAAAAGATAGATTTTGGTTCAAATAATTAAATTTATATAAACGAGGGTTAATCTTAGCTAACAATAATATCCCTAAGATGAAATCCTCGAAAGCGAAACAAATACTATGTAGATATATCTGGGTAACGACGGCAACATGTAATAAATATTCCAAAAACCAAAGATAATAATGTAGCATTCAATGTTAATGAATAACAATAAATAGCATTTAAGTAAATATAATGATTGAGTCACCAAGAAAGGATGGATCAGTGAATGTTCTTTCTGACAATAATGAGTGATGGACAATCCTTTGAATATCTGAGTTATTCTCGGATCTAGTGGAAAAGTGTAGACCAGAATCTTAGTGAAAAGGTGATGTTTGTATATTTGCAATGAGATCCGATTCTCTTCCTCAAGTCAAAGTGTATTTTTACAAATGAATATCACATGTCCCCTGCCACTATGTCTCTTTCTATTTATAGGGAACATGTTCCTAGAAACCGTAATAGTACAAATACAGAGAATATCCACTAGAGTATTCTCCTTTAAGTCCTATCTTAACACTAGCCGTTATAACTCTGTCAAAGGTGCCCGACCTCGGCCTCGACGACATATCTTCGACTTCAGTCTGGCTGACTCTTCGACCTCGACCTTTGTTGATAATCAGGTTACTTTGACACGTGGAGCCCCAAGAATGCTTTACCAATACCATTTTGACTAAAGATGGATTTTGGCTACAGTTAGTCCCTCCGCTTATCGAGGTCATCCCTGCTGACGAGGTCGATAAGCGAACAATATCGTTCGTGATACAACCCTATGGAGTTGGTTGAGGTTGTGGTCGTGGAGATAAGGCTACGTGGCCTTTCGAAGTCCACATATTTTGAATTTCTTGAATTACCCGGGAAGCCTGTTAAAGTCATCTGGTCCAAGAGAGAAGGTGACGTCATGACATCATGCTTCATAATGATACCGTTTCCCGACGCATTGCATCGATTCAGGTGTGACCCTTGATTGGCTCTATCGTTTCGTTTTTCGTGCTGATCATGACCCACCGTTTCGATCTTGGTGCCTCTCAAACCTTATAAATAGGAGAAGGTTTGTTGATTTTGGAACTTTTTCCAAACTTCTTCTTCTCTTTGAGCACCAGCTTCCCTTTCATCTTCTTTGCAGAACCCTCTCGACTCTCTGTTTCTGCGATTTACTTTTCTCCACTTTCTTTATTGCTTGTTATTCTCCTTTACTATATTGAATCATGTCTAACGTACCTTCTAAGGCCGGTGAGGGGAGTCGTGTTACCCCCTTGGAAATGGTGTTCCCTTCTCATAGGGAGAGCGTTTCTACCACCGTTGAGGATGAATCTTTCCCGTCGGTGGAGGAAATATTCCCATGAAACCCTGATTCCAGATCCGATTCTACCAAAGCCCCTGAGGCCGTACCGGTGATTTTTGATCAGTGATGACGGTAAAGGAATTAGCGGAGCTCGAGGGAAAATTCGGCCTTGCCGATCATGTCGAGTTGATTCCCGCTAAAGGAGATGTGGTACAGGTCCACCAACCCGAGTATTGTTCCCTCTACGCCTATCCTTTCCAAGTTGGCTATTCCCTTCCTCTCCAACGGCTGGTTGAGGATTTCTATCTTTACTATGGTGTTTTCCCAGCATAGCTTGCGCCGTACATCTATAAACTTATAAAGATGCTTACAAAGTTTGCCGAGCTAGCCGGGGTCGAACTGACACTTCAGCACTTAATACACCTATTCGCCCCTAGCTTTTATAGGGGAATGATATTGAATCTTCGCCACCGAGGGGGAAAGTTCTTGGTGGTGAAGATGGACGACAAGGCCAGCCGTCAATTCTAGTTCTAATTCTTTTTTGTCTGAACCGAGGATGTGGTGGCCAATGTCAACGGTTTTCCTGAGGCTTGGAATTATGCTCGCAAGTACCTAATTTCTCTGCTCGTATGTATCTAATTTTTTTCTTGTGTTTGGCCATGGGTTCTGACCTCTTGCCTTTACCCTTTGTAGCCAAGACCTCGCCTCCTCTGTTGGTTGCACATATTCCTGATTGGGTCGAACGGCTCCTCTCTCACATCACAGGGATTCGTGAATGGCCAAGTTTTTTCAAGAAATTCGGTCCTGCTCTCCCTTTGACCGGTTTTTTCTTTTTAACATTAGCGTCTTGCTTTCTTTTTTTGTTTTCCTTCTCTGGTTTTCCTTTTTCTATTTTTCTTTAGCTTCGAACAGGGGGTCTACGAGGAAGTCGAGGGCTCCCGCGCCCTTGTTCCGGAAGAAGAAAGCTATTGCGTCCTTGGTTTCTGGCTCTAGTTTGACTGCGGCTAATTCTACCTTTGTTCCAGTCCCGCCTGTTGCCGCGTCCAAGCTTGTCCCTACTTTGGTCGTGAAGACTTTGGCTTCTCCCTTATACTCTCTCATCGACGAGTAAGATGAACCTTTGCATGGTGATGGAGATTTGATGCCTCGTAAGAGGAGGGCCGTGGACGTGGGGGGAGAGGGGCCGACGACCGTCAATGTAGGAGATTGTGGCTTCGTCCTTCGGGAAACGGCCATAGTGCATATTAGGGAGAGCCAGAGGCAAGTCTCGAGGCCCCTTGTTTGGAGGATACGAATATGCGTCATACGGAGGGCGCAATCGAAGGCGTGGTAAGCAATGATGGCCCTGTTCTTCTGAGAAGCGGAGAGGCCTCGTCTTCCGGGGTTACGCCGAACGTGCCTTCTTCGATTGATGATAGAGGGAAGGTTGTTGTTGAGGAGGATGTTGGATCCGATTTCGGCATGGATGTAGACAAATTGAGGATGATTGACGAGGGGCTTACTCAGCTTGAGGTGAGGTTAGAAGGGGGTTCAAGGACTATATCGATCTCGATTGACCGTAATCTTCTTGTGTATACCGAGAAGATTAACCCCTCCCTCGTCCCTCTTTGTTCTAAGATCGAGGGTACAACCCTCAAGACCATAGATGACAACGCCCTGTCAACTAACATTGCTAGTCTCGCCCTTCCGGTAAGTACGTTTGTTTTCAGTTATTTTCCTTAGGTTTTGTTATTTCGTAGTCTCTAACTTCCTTCATTCATTTTGTAGACGGTCGTCTTGGAGATTGAAAGTGCTCGTAGGGAGCAGAGGCGTAAAGATATCTATGTAAAGTTGAAGGACAAGTATTTTAGATGCCTTGAGAAGTACCAGGAGCTTCGATGCTGGCTTCACGAAGGCGGCGAAGGCAAGAGACGAGGAGCTGGTGCGGATGGTGAGGAAGTGCACTAGAGGGGACGTTGAGGAGCAAGGAGGAAGAGCTTGAGCTTAGAAAGGGGGTCGACGTCCAGTGCAGTGATCTCTAAGCTCGGGAAGTCATGTTGCGAAGCCAGCTTGAGGAATGTCAGTTTAGGGCAGAAGCTCTTAGTAGCGAGGTCACTGAGAAGCATGAGGAGCTAGAGAAGGTGGAGTCTGCGCGGTCGAAGGCTTTGAGGAAGGCATAGTCCCTTGAGGTGGTGATTCGGACTCTCCGTTTCAAGCAAGAAAATGATTTAAATATGGCAAGGCTCAAAGAAGAACGGCTTGATGGAAGAATTAGAGAGTTGGAGAAAGAGACTTCTGGTCTGTACGACCGAGTTGCTTCTCTAGAGGACGAGAAGGCCCAAGTATTGGCACAACCGTCCTCTTCCCGTACTTCAGATTTTCCCAATCTTCCTCGGGAGTTATATGGGGAGTGGATTCATGTCGAGGCCCAGTTAGATGTCTTTTGAGATTTGCATACGGCGGGATCCGTTTCTGAGGCTTCCCTCGAAGATGTTCGTGTCAAGGATCATGAAGCTCGAGTTTCTTGTGGGTACGATCCCGTTATGCCTGAGGCCAATGAGGAGGAGGTGGATGAGGGTATAGACCAACTTGAGGAAAACGTCTGGTACGATACCACTTATCCTGAGGGAGAAGGTGGCGATGGCGAGGGGGATCGAGATGGCGAAGGTATTGGTGGTCAGGGTGATGACGCCATTGAGAGCCAAGTTGGTGGGGGCACTGAAGGTCGTGACAACAGTAACCAGTAGTTTTCTTTTGGTTTTTTGTGTATTTTTGTCGGTCTTCACTAGCCCTGGTAAACAACTTTAAAGTATGAAATATCAGTGTTATTCCTTGTATCTTTTTCCCTTCATATAGTTTACTTTTAGTACTTGTATGTTTTTTGCTTCTATTGTTTGCTCATTTCGCTTTTGTCCTACTTTTGTTGAAATGTGGTCGAGGGACGATAGGTGTTTGCTCGAACGAGGTTGAACGTAACATTTTTCTTAATCGTGGTCAAGGGACGATAGGTGTTTATTCGAACTTAATTGAAAATAACCTTTTATTAAATCGCGTCCGTGGGCCGGTAGGTGTTTGTTCTAGCGTAGTCGATCATAACCTTTTTATTAAGTCATGGACGAGGGCGGGTAGGTGTTTATTTGAGTGGGGTCGAATATAACCTTTTTGTTAAGTCGCGGTCGAGGGCTGATAGTTGTTTGTTCGAGCGAGGTCGAATATAACCTTTTATTGAATCGCGGCCGAGGGCCGGTAGGTGTTTGTTTAAGCGGGGTCGAACATAACCTTTTCTTTAAGTCGTAGCCAGGGGTCGATAGGTTTTTGCTCGAGTGAGGTCGAATATAACCTTTTATTGAATCGCGACCAAGGGCCAGTAGGTGTTTGTTCGAGTAAGGTCGAACAAAACCTATTTGTTAAGTCGCGACCAAGGGCCGAAAGGTGTTTGTTCGAGCGAGGTCGAACATAACGTTTTATTGAATCGCGGCCGAGGGTTGGTAGGTGTTTGTTCGAGTGAGGTCGAACAAAACCTTTTATTAAATCGTGGCCGAGGGCCGGTAGGTGTTTGTTCGAGCGGGGTCAAACACAATCTTAATACGAAAAAGGTGTTCTGATAAGCATAATCTTCTTATTGCTTTGACATTGTTGCTTTGGTTACATACTTGGAGAAAATTACAGATTTTTGGTGTTGGGTGATACTCTAGTCCTAGTCTACCTAGTCCCTTCATTGTTTGACTTGGAGAGTATTGAGAAGTCGAGCAATGAAATAGTAACAACAGTCATATTACTTCGACCCAAAAGTGTTCCCTTTGCCGCCTCGTTAAAAACCTCCTTGAGAAAACCCAAATGGGACAAAACTCAAGTGAGGGAAAAAGACTACGGCTCGGGGGGCACTTTTTTTTCTCAGAAGTTGAAGTATTTGAGGTGGCTGATGTTCCAGTTGTTTGGTAGTTGCTTTCCTTCCATTGTCTCTAGTTGGAATGAACCCTTGTTCGCTTTGGCTGTGATTTTGTACGGATCATACCAATTTGTTCCTAGCTTGCCTTACCGAGGGTCTTTGTTTGCTTGAGTTTTGGATTTCAGTACGTAGTCCCTGACTTAAGCGGCCGGACCTTTGATTTTTTGTTATAATAGTGTTCTGCTTGTTATTTTTGGGCGACTTCTCTTCGTTCGTCGATTTCGTCGAGTTCCTGCCTTCTGCTCTCATCGTTACTCAGGCTGCTTTCATAGGAGTACCTTAGGATTGGTTCTCCGACCTCGACCGGTATTACTGCATCGGTCCCATAGACCAAAGAGTAGGGCATCTCTCATGTGCTCATCTTCGGAGTTGTTTGGTAGGCCTATAGTACTTCTGGTAGTATTTCCGGCTACAGTCCCTTGGCATCTTCGAGCTTTTTCTTCATGATGTTTAGTATGGACTTATTGGAGGATTCTGGTTGTCCGTTACCCGCTGGATGATATGGGGTTGAGAGTATCCTTTTGATATGCCATTCTTCAAAGAATTCAGCGGTTTTCTTTCCTGTGAGCTGTGGTCCGTTGTCACAGCTGATTTCTTTGGGTAAGCCGAATCGGCAAATGATGTTTCTCTATAAAAAGGTGATTACTTCCTGTTCTCGTATTTGGTCGGATGCTCCTTCTTCCACCCACTTAGAGAAATAGTCAGTTAAAATCAAAAGGAATCGTACGTTACCTCGCTCTGCTAGGGGACCTACGATGTCCATTCCCTATTTGATGAACGACCAAGGGGAGGTAATTGAGTGGAGGTGTTCGCCTGCTTGATGAATCATTGGGGCGTACTTTTGGCATTGTTCGCATTTCCTCACGAAGTCTGCGGCGTCCTTTTTCATGGTTGGCCAATAGTATCCCGCCTGTATGAGGCATCTGACCAGTGCTCGATTACCGGAGTGAGCTCCGCAATGGCCATCATGGACTTCTTCGAGGACGCGCTGGGTTTGGTTTGGGCTCAAACATTTCGCCAGAGGGCCGCCGTAAGTCCTCTTGTATATATCGCTCTAGAGGAGACTGTATCTGGCCGCCTGGATTTTTAGTTTCTTGGCTTCTTGTTGTCGCATGGTAGTGTGTTGTCCTAAAAATATGCGATAATATGATTACGCCAGTCCCAAGTTAATTTTATGACTTTTACCTTGATTTGGTCCAGCGATGATTAGAGGAGATGAACTACGCTTTGATCTCCGGTCGTGATGCTTTTGGTAGCTGCGGCCAGTTTGGCAAGCATCTGCTTCGGCATTCTGTGCACGCGAGATCTGATCGAGCTAGCACTCGTTGAACTCAGGCAATAGCTTGTAGATTTTGGTCTGTTATTTTTGCAACCTTTGTTCCTTGTTTGGAAACCTCCTATGACTTGGTTGATTATGAGCTGGGAATCATAGCTGTGTTTCAACCATTTTGCCTCATACTTGAGTGCTAGCCTTAATCCTGCAATTACGGCCTCATACTCAACCCCATTGTTAGTCATATTCGGGCACCTTATGGACTGAGAATTACTTCACCTGTTGGGACCTCGAGTACGAGTCCTAGTCTGGACCCTAATATATTGGATGCGCCATCAGTGTACAGGACCCGGAGGTCTTGTGTTTGGAGGGAAGCTTGGATGGCTTCCCTTTCGACTTCGGGCATTATTTAGGCACAGAAGTCGGCGAGCACTTATGACTTTATCGCCGTTCGCGACTGGTATGTAATATCGTGCTCACTTAGCTCGATGGCCCATTTGGTCAGCCTCCCTGATAGCTCGGGTTTATGCAAAACGCTCCTCAGGGGAAAGGTTGTGACGACCGAGATGGGGTGGCATTGGAAATAGGGTCTAAACTTTCGTGAAGCTACGACCAGGGCCAGAGCCAATTTTCTAAGGTGCAAATACCCCGCCTCAGCGTCGACGAGTGTTTTGCTAATGTAATAGATGTAGGGGTGTTCAAAACCGAATCGAAACCGAAAACCGAACCGAAACCGAAGCTTAATGGCTTATTGGTATCGGGTTAACGGTTTAACGGACGAGGAACAGATTGAATTTTTTTTGTTAACGGCTTATAGATTTGGGGGTGGATTATTCAATTTTCTTAACGGATAATCCGTTAACCCGTTAAGAATATATATATATATATATATATATATAATTTATTTTTATCCATATATATTCAATAATGAAAAAGAGTTGGCACTGAAATTAGTAGTCGGGTGCAATCTCAGAAATTAGCATTCCACATCCGACACAGTAAGCATCGGCTAAGGTATATCCATTATTAAGTCCAAGATATTTCTCGCCGTCCAGTACTTGTACATTAAACCTGCGTATATAAAGGTATTCAGAAAAATTGCATGTGTAGTTTTCAAAATTGCATGAAATTAGGAGACTTACACTTTATTGGCTCTTCCTCTCCTGAATAGTTCTGGATTGGGATGATAAGAAAGCAAATTTCAACTATGAAGGACAGATATTAATTTGAGATGATATACAATCGTTTCGCTACTGCATGCCTATATGAGAGAGTTGTATTGCTTCTCTACTATGTAATAACAATATTTCCAAATGGTGTATCAGTTTGTTTTCGAAAAATAACTGATTCCTCATGAATAGGAAATTGTTGGCGTACCTGCAGGACAATAGAAGAAGTAATGAACCCAAAAGCATATTCACCAATGCGTGGATGCCTTATTATGGCGACCTCCTTGAAAGCTTGTTTCTTCTAATCTGCAATACAATAGGAGGTAGAGTACCCATCATCAATCTCCCACTGAAATCCATTTCTTAAAGTAATAAGGCAAAAAAATTGAGCATTATAGTTGTTCTGTGCTTAGTCAAGAAATATAAAAGAACAATGCAAGAGTACTGCTGAGCATAGCAATTTTATTTTGAGTCAGCGGTCAGCAAACAATTAATTAAAGCAGGCAATATAGATTGAATTAGGCCGATAAACCGCCCGATAACCGCCTGATAAGAGCTAAACCGATACCAATCCGCCCGATATCTTATCGGGTGGCTAGCATATTAATACATTTAAAAGCCGATAACTGATAAGCCAAACCGTTCAGAGTAAATAACCGTCTAATCCGCCCGATAAGCAGCCCTAAATAGATGGGAGATTGCGTACCTTTGTTTTTACAGATCAAGACTGTGCTTACCGCTACCTCGAAGACGGCTAGATAGACGAGGAGTTGCTCGTCAGTTTCGGGTTTTGAAAGAAGGGGTGGTGATGATAGGTATGCCTTTAGTTCTCGCACAGCCTGGATGCACTCGGGAGTCCATTCGAGGCCGGTATCCTTCTTGAGTACACCAAAAAATTTGTGACATCTATTTGACGATCGTGAGATGAATCTTGATAGTGCGGCGATTCGACCAGCCAGCCTTTGGACTTGCCTTTTGAGGGTTAAGAGTTTCGGTATCCCCTCGATGACTTTGATTTGGTCTGGGTTGACCTCGATTCCTTGCTGCGACACCAGAAAACCCAAGAATTTTCCTGAGGCTACTCCAAACGCGCATTTCTCCAGGTTCAGCTTCATTCTGTACCGTCTGAGTATATTGAAAGTTCCTTTCAAATGATCAACGTGATCCTCTGCCCTTTCAGACATGACCAACATGTCGTGTATATATACCTCTATGGTCTTACCGAGCTGGTCTTTGAACATCTTTGTTACCAATCTTTGATAAGTAGCCCCAACGATCTTTAGTCCAAATGGCATGACCCTATAGCAATATGTTCCTTGGTAGGTGATGAACGAGGTCTTCTCCTGATCTTCTTCCTCCATAAGAATTTGGTTATAGCCAGAGTAAGCATCTAAGAAACTTAATAGCTCGTGCCCGGCTGTTGCATTGATGAGTTGGTCGATATGGGGTAATGGGAATGAGTCCTTTGGACATGCTTTTTTCAGGTACTTGAAGTCCATGCACATCTACCATTTCCCATTTTTCTTTTTGACCATCACCATGTTGGCGATCCACTTGGGGGTACTTCGACTCCCTGATGGAGCCGTTCTCTAATAGTTTTTCCACCTCTTCACGGAGTATATAGTTGATGGCAGAGTTGAATTTACGCCTGACCTATCTGATTGGGGGGTGGAATGGGTCGACGTTTAATTTGTGTGTGGCGATTTCTTTTGGGATGCCCGGCATATCTGCATGGCTGAAAGAAAACAAATTGTCTTAGCTTATCTTATTCTTCTTGAATTGTCTCGAAATACCTACGGAGTTTGAGGGGTTCACTAGATTTTTGATTCCTTCTCCATTTCTACGTGCTGGGAAAGGTAAATATTACAATATTCTTTCTTCCCTCTCTTCTTCCTCCCAAATTTGCATTAGCTATTAAGAATTCACTGAATTTACCTGGTTCCCGGAGTTTGCAGCCGATATAGATCTTTTTGCTATGGTCGTTGAGGTCCAATTAAATGGGGTCGAGGTCTTCTATGATCGAACATGCAGTCTCGATCGTGTCGGGATCCATGATGACTTCCCCAGTCTCATCTTGCTTCGACCTCGACACTGTTGATTGTTATGCCTCTTTTTCTTTTCTTTTTTCTTTATTGGGTGGCCGTGCTGTCTAAGGCAATGCGGTAGCATTCCCGGGATGTGCGATGTTCCCCGGGGATGAATAATGCATGTGCTGCTCCCATCATCCATCATGATGCGTTTGACATCAGTATATAAAATGCGTAAAGTAATAACGAGGGCATCATAACGAGAAAAAGTCAAATCGTCGGCATCCGACTCATCTAAGATGATACTTTCTTCGAGTTTGTCGTGTCGTTCGCGGGTGATAGACCGTTTGAGCTTGTGAGGGGTGGTGAATTTCACGGTCTTGATAGGGTGTCATCGCCACCAGCGATGATCATGTTGATAGTACGAGCTGGCCATGGTGACTTTGGTGTACCTTGGTGTTCACGTCCTCTAGCGAAATTGGTTCTTCCCTTTGTCTCTTAATAGCTCTTTGAGGTGTCCCTGGCGCAACATGTTTATGACTTCTTGTTTGAGGCCGATGCAGTCTTCATTTTTGTGCCCTTGTTCCTGGTGGAACTCACAGAGGGCGTCGGAATTTTCTGGTGTTGGGGTCTGATCTCATCTTCGGCGGACACTTCACTTTCATTCCTAGTTTCTCAAGAGCGTAGACTATATCTATAGGTGTCACATAAAAATTGTGAGCAGATAACAAAAGGGGCTGCCTGGATGGGTTTTTTTCATAACCGGGGGGAAGGGGCGGTGACCGCCCTGACATATGGTTGATGTCGTTCCTTACTGGATTGCGGAATCGGGTGATCCCTCCTGATGTTGTCTCTACGTTCCTTTTTGGATTCGATTTGCACTGTCGCTAGCCGATGAGTCGGTCCGTTGAGGTCGTCTTTGTCTGATCGGACCTCGGGGCAATAAGCATTATGGATTTCGTCCCAAGTGGTTGAGGGATATTTCATCAAACAGATCAGAAGTTTTCAAGTTGCTCCTGAATCATCCCTACTCAGTCCATTCTGGAAGGCGGCGACCGTCATACCTTCGGATATGTTCCGCAGAGTCATCCTTACTCTATTGAACCAGGCGAGGAAGTCCCTTAGTCCCTCTCCCAAGGACTACTTAATAGCGAATATATCATTTACTCTTTCTTCGGCCTTCTTGGCTCCGGCATGGGCGGTTACAAACTTATTGGCCATTTCCTCGAAGTTTTCTATGGAGCGGGCTGGTAGCTTTGAATACCATAATAGTGCTCCTCCTGTAAGGGTTTCGCCGAACTTCTTTAGCAAAATCTTGTTCCTTGGCAAGTTCATTGCCCTTCACGACGGTGACGTAATGAGTCACATGATCCTCAGGGTCGGTCGTTCTGTCGTATATCTTGAGGTAGGGCGGCATTTTGAAGGTCTTTGGTATGGTATGCGAGGTTGCGTCATCTCTGTACGGCAGTTCTATGAACCTGCCGGCGTCCCTTTTTGGCAGCAACTTAGGAGCGCCCGGTATCTTGTTGACTCGTTCTTGGTGTTCTTTCATCTGGTGTCGGAGTGCCTTATTTTTGTTCTTCATTTCTTCCATCCTCTTTAGAATGGCAGCGAGGGTGTTGTCACCTACACTGCAGGTAATATTGTGAGTTATACCTGTCGCTGGAGGGTTTGGTCGGTTGCACTACTCGTTTGTTTGTTGTATCATGCAAGCTCCTGCTGTTTTTGTCGTCATGCCTGGAGTGGGTTTATTGAGGACGCTTGCTAGCGTGTCGGTCAGCCATGTTTCGAGGAGCTTCTTTACAGTTGGGGGCGTCCCTTCTTCTGCAGATGTGGAGGCCCTTTTTCCGCTAGGTATTGTTATGGTGCAGTGTGGGAGAGGCGACCTCACTCGCCTAGGGGACACGTTGGGCGTCGTGTCCTCACCTATTGTTTCACAGCTTTCGTTGATGACATTCATGAGGTTGGTTTGGAAGTCACTTGTTATTTTTGTCCTTTCTCCTTGATTACCTGCCATGTAGGGTTTTGTATGCACAAACAAAGGAGATCTCGGGGTTTTTGATATTAGTGACTTGCGTTAATTGTAGATCTAGAGGAAACTAAAAATTTAGCTAAGAAGTCCCTACAGACGGTGCAAATTTTTGACCAAAAAATATAGATCTTGATTCAAATAATTAAATTTATATAAACGAGGGTTAATCTTAGCTAACAAAAATATCCCTAAGATGAAGTTCTCGAAAGTGCAACAAATACTATGTAGATATATCTGGGTAACGGCGGCAGCATGTAATAAATATTCCTAAAATCAAAGATAATAATGGAACATTCAATATTAATGAATAGCAATAAATGACATTTAAGTAAATAGAATGAATGAGTCACCCAAGAAATGATGGAATTAGTGAATGTTCTTTCTGACAATGATCAATGATGGACAATCCTTTGAATATTTGAGTTATTCTCGGATCTAGTAGAAAAGTGTAGACCAGAATCTTAGTGAAAAGGTGATGTTAGTATATTTACAATGAGATCTGATTCTCTTTCTCAAGTCAAGGTGTATTTATACAAATAAATATCACATGTCCCCTACTAATATGTCTCTTTCTATTCATAGGGAACATGTTCCTAGAAACCTTAATAGTTTAAATGTAGAGAATATCCACTAGAATATTCTCCTTTAAGTCTTATCTTAATACATACCGTTATAACTCTGTCAAAGGTGCTTGACCTCGGTCTCGACGACATCTCTTCGACTTTATTTTGGCTGACTCTCAGATTACTTTGACACGTGGTGCCCCAAGAATGCTTTACTGATACCATTTTGACTAAAAATGGATTTTGGCCCATACAACTATGACTCTCGAGTCTCGACGGTCTGCTTGCCTTGAAAAAGACCTAGAAATGGAAGCTCAAGCTGAGAAACGAATCACTAATGTGAAAAAAAAAAGGTGCAGAAGTCAAATGGAAACAGAGAAATATTTCCCTGGTACTTTTTTCAGCTGACATGAAGATTCTCCCCTTGGGCAGAAAGATATTCCTCAAAAAACATCGTTGCCTGCTCGTAATGAAAGGGAGAAGGAGTCGAGGATGAGGAGGAGTCTGAGTTTGAAACTGAAGAGGAGGAAGAAGACGAATAGAGGTCTCCACCACATAGAAAGGTTGTGCTGGAGAAGCAGCACTATGATTTATGAAGAAAATGAAGAGCGTGACCAGGACGAGGAGGAAGAGGCATATGAAAGTCAGAAGAGGAGGCTGAGGTAGGAACTAATCTTCATTGTTCAGTAATATCCCATCTGAACCTTTTTAATCATGTATTGCATTTAATAAATAGGTAGTAACTGTTAAGATGTTAAAATCGTTCCAGAAAGTTCTCTACACGTTTGATTGGTAGTCCTTATCATGCTAGTTTTAAGCTCTTGTACCAGAACTGCTGTAATTTTTTCAGACACATACACCTTCTCAAATAAATTGGTGTGATTGTTCAGCCAGATGAATATGTGTTTGACTTTGAGTGCCCTTTTCTTTGGCAGCCGTGTCTATGTTCTCTGCTCAGTATACTTTTTGAAGATAGTTTTATGAACATGTTCAGGGTAAGGATTCCTCAAAGATGCTCGAGTTCCTTTTCAAGATCTTGGTCCAATCCAATGATAGCTAGAGATGCTCATGAGATTTCCGAGAGTTGACACAACAACAACATATCTAGTGTAATCTCACAAGTGGGATCTGGATCGCGGATCAATTCATGTGTCCCTATCCTTTAACTTTTGTGCAGGAAATTGGTGGCACAACAAGCTGTCAACTGCTATCTGGTAATTTTGTGTGTTGGCTGTGCCATAAATCATAAACAAGATTGTAAAATGTGTAAATCTTGTTATGGCGTACGTATATAGATAAATATATAGGATCCGGACAAAAACTATAGCTCTGCCAGATTGTGTTTCGAAAAAGATAAATACCTTATCTGCCTTATTCTTCTAGTCTTCAACATATTAGAATACAAGCATATCATGCAATTAGAGACAATTGATAGCAAAGAGTTTAGTCCTTTTCATGCCAAATTTTGATTACCCATTTAATCTTGATGCTTTTAGAACACAACAAAGGCATTATTTGAAGTTCATAATCACACATCTCCGGGAAGTTTCGAAGAGATATTTTTCAGTCCACCAATAATTAAAATATAAAGTATAATCAAATTCAAACTGTTGCTGTTTGCCTAAACGACTTACTACAAATAATTAAAATGTAAGAGTACACTCTGGTCAGACCTAGTTATAACTATCCTATTCTTAATTAAATGGAATTAACATGCATTCACTAACTTCCTCTAGGTCTTATATGACAAATTTAGTATTGATATCACTTTAAATGACAATTAGTAATTTCAAAATTTAATGCTACAATAGAAATGAGGTAAGAGGGGGAGAGTGCTTCAGTTACAAAATCGATTATTTCATTTATTATCTTGACTTTCAAAAACGAGGACATTTGTCTCATGCAAAATAGACTAGTTTTCAAAGTCTTTAAGAAGTACCTTTAAGGACATTCTTGTTGACTATGGTCGTTAGATTTCTTGTGTTTGACCTTTTTACATGGTAATAAGAAATTAGAGCACTATAATTGTAACATTCCTTATTGGACATTAGAATAAAACTATGTCAAAAAAGATTTCTTTTTATCTCTGCACAAATGCCATGACCAAACGTGTCACTCTTGGAGCATTTTAGCTTATACTTAAAAATAATGTCTTTCATTCTATGCTTATTTTATATAAACAATCAAAAACTACGTATTAAAATTAATCGATATGGTACTAACTAGATTAATTCTATGATAAAGAAAAATAATTTAGTTAAATTCGAGTATACGAGCAAGAGGATATAGTCACACTCCAAAGTATACCTCGAGAGAGGACTCAATCTTTGCACAATCAAATAGCAGAGAAATCTAAGATTATGTCATCAAATTGACAAAATTCAACAAAAAGAGAAATATTATGATTATAAAACAATCCCAATTTGGTAAAAACATTTCTCAAGTGTTGACCAAACAATAGCCATTGGATTATCTAGGTTACAAGAGGTCCAGATACATTCACACTGCAATAAATGTCTCTCCCCATTTTTTACTACTACTATTAACATAACATAGAAATATAGCAAAAAGAGAGAAAGAAAAGTCAGAAATCACCAATTTTTTTCCTTCCTCCTAATTCTTCCTCTCATGTTTTATTCCTTCCCATGGAGTTTAATCAAAGTAGTAAACAAGACTTCTCTATTCAGCCACACAACAACGAAGATATGAATGATGTTTTTTGCACACTCTCTAAAGATTATCTTCATGATTTTCATCACCTCGATCTTTCCTTTTCTCTTCCAACCTTCAACAACCCTGATCACAATTTTATGATCGAAACGAATGGTTATGACCCGTTATTTGATCCGTTCTCGAATATTAAGGATAATTATTCACCAATGGATCAAGATTTCAACTTCAATTATGAGTTTAAGCCATTTGATCAAAGTGGTGCAAGTGGTAGTACACTAGTCAACTTTAATGTTGTGCCTGATGAAAGTTCATGCGTTACTACTGGTGATAATAATGGTAATTATGGTCAAAAAGAAATTGGTGGAAGAAAGAATAAGAAGCTTATAAAGAGCAATGAAAACAGTTTATCTTCTTCATCTATGAGAAAACAAGGAAGGGGTCGAAAGAAGTACTCTAAATCAGCCAAAGGACAATGGACTATTGAAGAAGACAGGTATTTTTAATTTCTTTTAAGGATAAAAAATAATGTTACTTATTAGTATTAAATACTAATTGCTTTGGTTGTTTTACGTTTAGGAAATTTAAGTAATCTTATACTATATACATGATACGTGCACAGGCTTTTGATCCAATTGGTAGAGAAGTTTGGAGTAAGAAAATGGTCTCAAATTGCTCAAACACTGAAAGGGAGAATAGGGAAGCAATGTAGAGAGAGGTGGCACAATCATCTTAGACCTGATATCAAAGTATGATTTTTTTACTTCTTCCTTTGGTAGTAATTATTTCTTTCCCTTCTTTTTTTGAGGATCCTCTCATATTAATTAGTTTTATCTATTTGTTTAATGTAAGTTTATCACCTCCCATCTAAAGGATCTTTTAGCTGTCCTTGAGGTGTTTCTTTCTATATCTGTCTATATGCATGTAGTAGAATTTCTCATTCAAATGCTTACCACGTGTATCCATAAACTTTGAATTATAGGAAAATATATTTTTTTTAAATAAAAAAAAAAGTGATATGCTAACTCTACAAAATGACAAGAATTAGTAACGAAATTCGTCCCTAATTTGTCATTAAATAACTAACATAATTTTTTGATAATCCATTTTATAAGATGATTTAGAGACGGAATTATGATATTTTTACGAAATCCATAATGCTAATGTTTCTAACATCTCCCTTTTCAAACTATTTGCTTCTTGATTTCAATTGGATGGTATATACGAGTTTTTCCTACGTATAATTTGAAAGGGAGCCTTGGTGTAACTGGTAAAATTATTGTATTGTGACCAAGAGGTTACGGGTTCGCCGTGTAAACAGCCTCTTGCAAAAATGCACGGTAAGGTTGCCTACGATAGGCCCTTGTGGTCCGGCCCTTCCTCGAACCCCGCGTATAGCGACAGCTTAGTGCACCGGGCTGTCCTACATTTGAGTGTAGCTAAAACTTACAATTCCCTTATTTTTTTATTTTAAAGTTCTTTTTATTACAAAAGGAGACAGTGAATTGAACCAATACCATTATATAGGAGAATTTTACCGGTACCATTAGATTTATTGGAATTTTAATTTATTTTGTAATTGTTTTTGAGCAGAAGGATTTGTGGACAGAGGAGGAAGACAGGATCTTAATCTCAGCTCATGCCGAAGTAGGAAATAAATGGTCCGAAATTGCCAAAAGAATACCTGGAAGAACTGAAAATTCAATTAAAAACCATTGGAATGCAACAAAAAGAAGGCAATTCTCAAGACGAAAATGTCGCACCAAATGGCCAAGGCCAAGCTCTCTCCTTCAGAATTATATCAAAAGTTTGAACTTCGAAAAAGGTAGCAACGACACAATCCTTAATAATAATGCACCTAAATTAGAGCCATTTGAGTTATGTGACAAAGGCAATATCCAGCAATTAGTTGCTGATTATGATTTTAGTCAAGTCCCAGAATTTGGTTTGGACGACAAACTGTTTGATGATTTGGAGATTCCTTATAATGAACTGCCCCAATTGATGCAAGCTGGTGAAGTGAACAAGGAGGCTGAATTGATGGATTTGATTTCTAGTGTTAATAATGAGATATAGTAATACTTTCAAGTATGAAAATGACTGTAATTCCTCAAGAGATATATAGAGACAAATATTTATAGGTGTTGTTTAAATTAAGAATGACTATAGTACTTATGAATATGCATAACAACGGTTTGTTGGAATGTTTTTACTTCGAATTTGTTAATTTGACATCCATTAACGACAAAAAAAAAAAAACGAAAGACCTAAGCGTAGCATATGAAAGTTAAGAGCTCCTTCAATTTCGATGGCACATTTAGTTTATCAAAAGTCAATTTGATTAAACTTTAAAGCTAAATAAAATTAATTTACCTACAACAATAACAAACAGGGGCGGCTCAAGCACACACGCCCCCCTAAAGCCAAAGTTTAATATGAGGCCTAAATTTTTAAAAGAAAGTTATAAGATCATATGTTTTTATTTGAAGTCTATTTTTCTAGCTTGTTGAGATATAAAATGTTAATAATCTTTTTTATAATCGATTTTTTCTAATAGTTCCTTTTTAATTGATATTATAGCCAACTAATTTACTCTTTCTTGAGATATTGTTGATTTTAGTTTAGATATTATAGAGCCATAAAAGTATGAAACTATTGAAAACTTAAAAGTATTGTTGGACACTTAAACTAATGAAATCTTGGAGAAAAAAGGTTACTAAGAATATTAAAGAAAAAGAAAAAAAAATATGTAAGGATCTTTGAAATATGAAGAGATTGGGAAAAAGAAAGATTGACTTGGACAGGTCGTGATGACGCCTATCATATTACTAGGCAAGCCAACTAAACAATTAACCACAACCTTTTTCCTTAAACATTAAGCCATTTTTACGCAGGTTTAAATACCATATTTTTATAATAAGCGTTTAAAATAACAGACAAATATGCGGAAGTCAATAAAACATGAACTACACAGCCCCACAAATCTGGTGTCACGAGTCTAGAGCCTCTAATACATGTCTGAATACCTACTACACCAATAGTCTAGGAAATGCGGAAAAGGTAACAAGATAGAGGGGAGAAACAGGGATGCGAACGCCATGCAGCTACCTGGAAATCTCTGCCAACACGCTGGATCAGCTAAACAGTCCTCACTCAGCCGCTCGGGCACCTGGATCTGCACACAAGGTGTAGGGAGTAACGTGAGTACGCCAACTCAGTAAGTAACTAAAGTAAATAAGTACTGAAAGCAGTGACGAGCAGTTCAAAAAGCATATAACTGAGAAATCACAGGATAACAGATCAACTTTACAGTTTAAAACCAGTTTCGTCAAAGAATCAGCTTTTCCAGTTTAAACATTTGAAATCAGATACTTAACAATAATTTCAACAGAGGCTTATCTTAAAAAAGGGAGTGAAATCAGTGAAAACATCATAACTGGGCCCCTCGGGCAAGGAATCACTCAAAATATGGCCTCTCGGGCAGCCTCTCAGTCACTCGTGACTCAACCCTCGTCACTCAGTCTCACAATATCTCATAATAATAGAAATCATAATAACCGCTGCGGCGTGCAGCTCGATCCATATAATTATAGTCGACTACGCTCACTGGGGGTGTGCAGACTTCGGAGGGGCTCCTACAACCCAAGCGTCATATCGCTGCGGCGCGCAGCCCGATCCAATATATATATATATATATATATCACTGTGGCGTGCAGCCCGATCCATATAAGTATCGCTGCGGCGTGCAACCCGATCCGTATCTCACATATATATAAATGTCCTCACACTTAGGTCATCGACCTCTCTCAGTCATTATCCTCACAACCTCTCGGGCACAACAATGGAAATTAGGGAACTCAGCCCAAATAGTTCTCCCTTTTAAAAGTGACAAGACTAAACCAGTTTTATGCGTTTAACAGGTAAAACATGACTGGGAATATGTTTTTAGCAAGTAAAGTGAGGAAAAACATTCAAAATGCCCCTAAGGGTTTCTATAGGTCGGCACAAGACTCCAAACATGGCATACAGCCCATAACACAGTATAAATATTCAAAATATGGGATAATATAATATTTCCAAACCAAACACGCGGCTTAATAGTCGCTACGGGACGGACCAAGTCACAAACCCCACCGGTGCACGCCCACACGCTCGTCACCTAGCATGTGTGTCACCATGTTTATCAAAACAAGTCAAATACCGGGGTTTTTGTACCCTCAGTTCCAGATTTACAATGGTTACTTACCTCAAACGGGTGAAAAATACTACTCCGCGATGCCTTTGCCCCTCGCATCGGCCTCCACGCGCGTCGAATCTATCAAAAATCAGAACGGGGACGTCAAAATATGCTAAGGGAACAAAACCCAAGCGAAAACAATCAATAAAGGGCACAAATCCCGAAATTACCAAAGCCCGACCCCCGGTCCCACGTCTCGAAAATTCAGAAATTTTTACACCAACGAGTTCCTTATCTCCCCACGATTTCATGCATATCAAAAATACTAAAATCGGAGTCCAAATGACCCATCAAATCCTGGCCTCTTAAACTCAAGCCCTAATCCTCCATTTTTGTCCTTTAATTCCTTTAATTACAGCCCTAAATTCATGAAATACTACCATAGAATTGTGTTTTAGGTCCAAAATCCTTACCTTAACGAAGTTCCCTTGAAATCCCTCCTCCAAATCGTCCAAAAGCTCTCAAGCCGAAGTTAAAAATGGTGGAATACCTCAAACTCGCGAAATGAAATAACTTATATTTTTTGCCCAGTCCTTTTTCGCATTTGCGGCCCAATACGCGCTTCTGCGGTACCGCATCTGCGGTCTTTCCTACGCATCTGCGGAAGTCACTTAACGGACCAAACACCGCATCTGCGGTCCACTCGCCGCATCTGTGGCTCCGCAGGTGCGATCCTTCTACCGCATCTGCGGTTTTTGACTGCTCCCTTCAAATCCGCATCTGCGGCCGCCCCATGGCATATGCGACGCCGCACCTGCGGTCCCCAAACCGCAGGTGCGAAAATATCAGAAGCAGCAACTTCAGTAGCTGCAACACAATCCAATTTTCTCCGTTAACCATCCGAAATCACCCCGAGGCCCCCGGGACCTCAACCAAAAGCACAACCATATCCCAATACCTTATTCTAACTTGTTCCAATCATCAAAACACTTCAAACAACACTAAATCAACCAAAACACCTCGGATTCAAGCCTAAGTTTCTAAAAATCTTCCGAATTCCCTTTTGATCAAAAACCCAACCAAACCACGTCCGAATAACCTAAAATTTTGCACACACATCCCAAATCACATAACGAAGCTACTGCAACTCTCGGTATTCCATTCCGGCGCCTATATCAAAATCTCGCCTATCAACCGGAAATCGCCAAAATATCAACTTTGCCAATTCAAGCCTAAATCTACTCCAAACTTCCAAAACCCATTCCGATCACACTCCTAAGCCATAAATCACCTCCCGAAGCTAACCGAACCATCGGAACTCACATCCAAGCCCTCTAACACATAAGTCAACATCCGGTTGACTTTTCCAACTTAAGCCTTCTAAAAAGAGACTAAGTGTCTCAAACTTCACCAAAACCAATCCGAATTCAATCCGACCAACCCGATACCTCAAAATACGAATGAACAAAACAATAAGAAGCAGAAATAGGGGAAACGGAGCGGTACTCATGAGACGACTGGCCGGGTTGTCACATCTGTCACACCTCCTTTCTTACCTACACCCCGCGGAAGAGGGTATGATAAAGGGAGTTATTTCCAACTTGAAGTGACAATCGGAACGGGATTTATTATTAAGATTTCAGAGTCGCCACTTGGGAAGTTAAGGGTGTCCCAAGTCACCAGCTGAATCCCGGCCCGAGGAAATGATGACTCTGTTATCAGTCAGCGAACACAGAAATCCAGGTAAGGAATTCTGTTAATCCGGGAGAAGGTGTTAGGCATTCCCGGGTTCCGTGGTTCTAGCACGGTCGCTTAATTGTCATATTTGATTTTATCGGATCCCAAAACATGTTCTAACTTATGTGCTTTTATTATTAAACCGCTTTTATTTCTATTTTTAATAAGAATTGCAACGTCGTGAAAATGCGCCTTGAACCACGTCGCACCAGTGCACCCGTGATTGTTAACACATTTCGACTTCGTTGAGATTTGAATTTGGGTCACATTAATGTGCACCCAAATTTAGGAAGGTAATATTGTTAAAATACGCGCCTAAAAGACTAACGCGTTATTATCTTTAAGGAAGGCCGTGAAATTCGCTAAACGGCCCACTCCGAAATCTAATATTTTTAGTATAAGCATTTATCGAGGGCCCCGCGCTTTATTTGTATCGTTTGGGCGAGGCTCATCTCTTTTATTAACTAAAAGGCAAGCAGCAATCTATAATTTTATGTTAATGTCTCCAATGACAAAGGGAAGGTCCTAATTAACCCGTTATTGGACTGCAATAAACCAAAGGCGGATTCTGTGTCAAAACCACCCATTGGGCTTTCAAGATGAGCCCAACGAAGGGCACTTGCACCCATGTTATACTAGCATGCTACTAGTCAAGGCCTTGGCCCAAATGAACACTGAAAACTGACCTGAGTCTGGGCCGCTCGTTAAGTCACTAAGGCCCAAAATCAACAAACAAGGCTATTGAGCCTTAAATTTACCGGCAAGCCTTGTACCAAATAGAATTTCGATTTAAACTTAAAATTATTTTCAAAATGGTCTGATTTTGGAGACGATAGGAACGGTATACAATCTACTCAGGTTAGCGAATTACTTGTGGCCAGAATCCAGTTTCATATTCAAACCATGTTTAGGCTATCCAACTATTACAAATACCAATGGAATTCCACAGATTAAACCAAATTAAACTACTGACTGCAGAGTTCACATGCTCATTGGAGTTCACTGAATTAGGCCAACAGGCTACAAGTTAAAAAAACGGTCCCAAACAATCCAATTAAACAGTCTGCTACACGTTAAATAAAACAGTCCTAATTACACAATCACTGGTTTAATATAATTCAAACAAGTAAGGCTAAATATTTCAGATATTCTAATGAACACAAGCTGAAACATCATTCATTTCACTCCAAATTGGTGCTACATCAGTGGGTCAAAACTGTGTACCTGGAAGTTGCAAAGGAAAGCAGAAGGATAGAGTCAGCAGTAGTAACAACAACTTTCAGCAGCAGTTCAGGAACGATTTTAAACCAAGACACTTCACAAAGCCCAGGAATACATCACAGAAACCAGCACCTAATAAGTTGACCCAACACTGACTTGATTGAACTCAAAACCTACTTGAACTCAAACCAGGACTACTTCTGAACTTCAGCTACCAGAAATTGAGCTAAGAAATGCAAATCAACCACTAAAACTTGAAATTAACCTAAGAAATTGAACAAAACAGTATTTTCGGATTTTTCTGTAATTTCTGTTGTTTTTGGCTTTTGAATTTTGAAACTTCTGATTTCAGATCTGGAAAAACTGAAAGGATACTTTGGAGGGAACTTTTGGGCTCCCAGAACTGGTAGAATGCCTTGTTTGGGGGGGGTTTAGATGGCTGCCAAAAACTTCTTCAACAAGGCAGGTTAATGCCATTTTATAGGCAAAATTAGGGTGCAACTTCAGATTCAAATTTTACCCATTAGTCCCTCACTTATTTTTCATTTTTTGTCCCTAAGGTTGTGACTTGTTTCTCAAGTTAATGCTATTAAAAATCAGAAATTGCAGCTCTCACCCCACCTAGAAGCTTCTAGGGGCTTCTTAATCTGTTACTGCAAGATTCCTTTACTGTACAATGCCTACTTTACCCCTGTCCTTACCCTTAAATTACTAACCTAGGCTAACTAACCCCAACCCCTCTTAACCTTAGTCAGTCGCTGTAGTTAATTACTCAGAATATGGAACTTAAATCTACCTGAATTGTTAATCCAAACCGGTCTAATTCACTAAACGAGTCAACAATTCAAATGAGAACCAAAATTAAAGACCAAGACCAGAATCAATTATCATTAAGAAAAACATTACTTAAACAAAGGGAAAACCTACTGATTTACTCCAAATAACCGAAATCAAACAAACCCCCTAGCACACTGATTAACAACTTAGAATACACTGTACAACAATTAAAACCAGTCAAACCTACACAAAATTAATTAAAAATTAACAATGCAGGGTTTAAACTAATACCTAAAATAGACTCTAATCGAATCAGCCTAACAAAATTAGTATTGAATCAACATAAAATGAGCTCTAATCTAATAATCAAACCAGTCGATCATTAACCAAGCGAAAAATGAAAATTAATTGGACACCGACAAACATGATAGCAAAACTAACAGAGGGATTTAAACAGGAAAAGAAGGAAAATAAACAAAGAAACCAGAAAGAAGAACGATAACTCACTCGTTAATTACAGATTCAAAATCGAATGATCTCCAACGAGATTTGAGGGCCATTGACATTGAATTCGTCACGAGGGAGGTCCAGGGCCCTTTGACATCAGTTGCATGTACTTTGGCCATTTTAGGGTTTTGGCCGGAAAACTTGAAATAGATATTCGAGCCATTCTGGTTATATTCGAGCCAAGCGGCTATGGGGTTTGGGTAGAGGAGGTCAAGGTTGTCCCATGGTGTTAATTTGGGACCATTTGGCGTAACCGGCGACTTGGCCAGAAAATTTTAACGGGATATTCGACGAGCTCTGGCGAGATTCGAGGGAAACCAAGGGCAGGGTTGGAAGAGGGGAACGAGGAGAACCGGTGGTGTAATTTTGGGGTTGATCGGAGCATCACCGCCGGCGGAGGAAGGTGGCAGCACGGCGGGGTTAGGGTTTGTACGAGGAAGATGAGAATGGTCGTTGATTTTTGTATAAGGTTATTACAGTTTTATTTAAAATGGAAGATCGGATCTAGACCATTAGATTTGGGGGTATGGACGGTCACGATCGATTTGCCAAAACGACGTCGTTTTTGTTATGGGGGGGGGGGGGGGAACTGGACCGGGTAAGGGTGTGGGTTTGGGCCATTTTGGCCGGATTTTGAGGGGTTTTTGGGCTAGGTAGACTGGCCCAAATCGTGTGTATATATTAAGGCAGCCCTTTTCCTTTGTTTTTTCTTTCTTTTCCTTTTCTTTATTTGTATTTTATATTTATTTTGTATTTTATTTTCTGACTTTGTTAAATGCTAAAACAAAGCAAAGACCTAATTACACTATTTAACTCCTAAAATTACTTAAAACTATATTTAAAGACAAATACAATAATTAACAATGCAAAGAACTATTTTCTTGCAATTTTATTCTAAAACTAATTAATACTAAAATTGTGAAATTAAATCCCTAAATGCCAATGCATATTTTTGTATTTTCATATGCACAAATAAAAATGCAACAACTACCAAAGAATGCCACAAAATTCACAAAAATTTATAAAATACTAGAAAAATTATTTTGTTTGAAATTTTGGGAATTATTGCTTAGGGCAAAAATCATGTGCTCACAGCTGCCCCTCTTTGCCCGGAAACACGAAGAGTTTTGGTGCAAAGACAAGTGAGCAGAAATGAACGATTTTTGCCCGTTTGCATATTCCGTGTGAAACATTTTTGAAAAAACTTGACCGCACCCTGCTTCAGAGGTTGCCTACATATCCTGGGCTAAACAGGAATCAGGTCAGTGTAGTTCGGGAAGGTTTGGTAGCTGGAGCTACCAAGAAATGTGATTTTCTGCTGTTGCTGTTGCTACTGCTTGCTGACCTCCTTATTACACCGTATTAAAATAAAAGAAGCTAGCCTAAGCTATGATCAAATTACAGGAGGGTCCTATCTATGTCTTCTAACTTGTTCTTGTGCTGCCTTGAACCTGTATCTTGTGATCTTCCGATGGATTTCCTGTTGTTGTCCTGCATTGTGATTGGCGATATTGCTGCCATGCCTCCGAATGACGCTTGATTGTTACCATTTGAAACATGTGTCCGCTTTCCGGGTGGGACTTGAAAAGTATTCCCTTGTTCTCCAGGTGGGCGCCTGACTTCTAAACTCGAAATGTATTCCCTTGTTCTCCAGGTGGGCGCCTGATTTCAACAAAATAAACAACAAAGAAAATTTTTGCCCCAGTTTGGTAACTGGGTACAGTGTATTATCAGATATAAAAGCTAAAAATTTAAATTGTACTTCCCTTGTTCTCCAGGTCGGCGCCTGATTGCTGAAACTTGAAATGTATTCCCTTGTTCTCCAGGTGGGCGCCTGATTACTGAACTTGAAATGTATTCCCTTGTTCTCCAGGTGGGCGCCTGATTTCAACAAAATAAAAAAGAAGACAATTGTTACCCAGGTGGGCGCCTGACTG
>NW_017670569.1:71151-123601 GCF_001879085.1 Nicotiana attenuata | reverse complement strand
CCGTGCTGAAACTGGCCCCTCGAAGGACCACCACTGTAGCTACCAGACCCTCGAGGCCTCTTGGCCTCCCTCTCCTCTCGCTCCTGGCGACAGACAGACTCAATCTCCCTGGCAATATCCACAACCTCCTCGAATGTAGCACCAGTCACCCTCTCCCTGGTCATAAGAATACGGAGCTGATAAGTAAGACCATCGACAAACCTCCTGATCCTCTCTCGATCTGTCGGGACCAACTAGATGGCATGACGAGCCAACACAGAGAACCTCAACTCATACTGCGACACGGTCATCTCCCCCTGACGCAACCACTCAAACTGTCTATACAGCTCCTCTCTGCGAGACTGCGGTACATACTTCTCCAGAAAGAGAACGGAGAACTGCTGCCAGAAAAAGGGTGCTGCAACAACAAGCTTATGCCTCTCAAAATCCTCCCACCAAGTAAAAGCAGGTCCTGAAAACTGATAGGTAGTGAAAGCGACCCCGCTGGTCTCCAGAATACCGGCTGTTGGAAGCATCCTCTGACACTTGTCCAAAAAGCCCTGGGCATCCTCGCCCTCTACTCCGCCGAAGGTCGGAGGCTGAAGTCTCCCAAATCTCTCCAACCTACGCTTCTCATCCTCTAGCATGACAGGAACTACATAGTCCTGAGAAGCTGCGACCGGCTGGGCTGGATGTGCCCCCAGCGTCTGAAGTCCCTGCACGACTTGCTCAGGTCTGCGGGCGGCGGGAGTCTGACTGCCTCTTCCGGCCTGTGAAGTAGCTGCGGCTGTAGTGGCTGAAACCGCCTGAGGTAGGCCAGTGAAAACTGATAAGATCTGAGCCAAGGCCTCCTGAAGACCCGGAATCACAATAGGCACAGCTGGTGCCTGAGCTGGTGCTGCTGGAGGGTCCACAGCTGGGACCTAGTCCTGAACTGGGGAAGCTGGTAGATCTGCAGGTGCTGCCCTCGCTGCTCTGCCTCTACCACGGCTACGGCCGCATCCTCGGCCTCTAGTGGCCGCAGCTGGTGGCATTGGTGATCGACCATCCTGTCCGATAGCGCGTGTCCTCACCATCTGTGACAGAATGGTTAACAAAAGTTTAGTACTCGGATCAACAAATTCATATGACAAGAAGTTCAAGAATGTGAAGTTTTCCTAAAGGTTCTGCAGCCTCTCGAGGATAAATACAGACGTCTCCGTACCGATCCGCGAGACTCTACTAAACTTGCTCATGACTCGTGAGACCTATGTAACCTAGGCTCTGATACCAACTTGTCACGACCCTAACCCCAAACCCGGTCGTGATGGCGCCTCTCGTGAAGACAAGGTCAGCCGACACTTCCCATTTTCCAATTTTTAACCGATAAGCATTTAAGAACAGTTTAAACATGATAAAAACAACTTGAAATAACTGATAATAACATAAATACGCAGAAGAATCACCCATACACAGCCCTAACCGGGGTGTCACTAGTCATGAGCATCTAAGTGTCATAATAGAATTCTGATAAATCCATAACTAGTACAATGTCTGAAAGGAAATAGAGATGATAAAGGAGTAGAGACACGGGGCTGCGGACGTCAACAGCTACCTCGAAATCTTCGAAAGCTCGCCTGAATCTGGAGGAATCAGCACTCGGGAGCGGGACCTTATGCGCCTGAATCTGCACACAGGGCGCAAGGAGTAAAGTGAGTACTCCAACTCAGTGAGTAACAAATGTAAATAATGACTGAAAGTAAGAAAACACGCAAGGCACAAGGCATTCTATAATGAAGAAGTAAAATTATTTAAAAGAAGTAAACCAGTGAAAAGACAAGTGAAATCCTCTTTCAACAAGTGAACAGGTAATTGACAGACAATTAAGGTACAGTAAATAAATAGAAGCTCGCCCCTCGGGCACAGTATCACCACATCCGCCCCTCGGGCAACATCTCAGAACAATAACAGCCCTTCGGGCTCAATCACACATCACAATGGGTACCCGCGCTCACAAGGGGTGTGCAGACTCCTGGAGGGGCCCCTTACGGCCCAAGCGCAATAACAAGCCATCTCGTGGCATCAAAACTAGGCCCTCGGCCTCATATCAATCAAGCCACCTCGTGGCGAACATATCTTGGGTGCTCGGCCTCAAATCAGTATCAGTGTTTCCTCACAACATAGGCCCTCGGCCTTACTCAGTCAAAAATACTCCCAAGCCCCTCGGGCAATAGTAAAACAGTGTTTCTCAACTTAAAAAACATCATTTAAAATATCATTTAAGTCTCAAAACTGAGTAAAATGGCTGAGTAGTAAAATAGTGGAAAATAACATGACTGAGTTCAAGTAGTAAGTCAAACAGTGAGGAAATATCAATAAAAAGCCCCGAAGGGTTCAAATAGTTGGCACGAAGCCCAAATATGGCATTCAGCCCAACTCATAATGATAGCAAATAAGTTTCAGTCAAATACACAGTAAAATCATCAACCGGGATAGACCAAGTCACAATCCCCAATAGTGTACGATCCCACGCTCGTCAACAAGCGTGTGTCTCACCTCAGCATAGCACTACGATGTGCAAATCCGGGGTTTCAAACCCTCAGGACATCATTTATAATCATTACTCACCTCGAACCGGCTAAATCTCTAGCTCGCGACGCCTTTGCCCCTCGAATTGGCCTCCACGCACGTCGAATCTATCCAAAATTAGAACGAGCACGTCAAAATATGCCAAGGTAACAAAGCCCAAGCAAAAACAATCAATAACGGGCACAAATCCCGAAATTACCAAAACCCGACCCCCAGGCCCACGTCTCGAAATTCAAAAATTTTAACACCAACGGGTTCCTTATCTCCCCATAAGTTCAAACATATCAAAAATACTAAAATCGGAGTCCAAATGACCCCTCAAATCCCCATTTGAAGGCCTCTTAAACTCAAGCCCTAATCCTCCATTTTTGCCCTTTAATTCCTTTAGATACAGCCCTAAATTCATGAAATACTACATAGAATTGTGTTATAGGTCCAAAATCCTTACCCTAACGAAGTTCCCTTGAAATCCCTCTTCCAAATCGTCCAAAAGCTCTCAAGCCGAAGTTAAAAAAGGTGGAATAGCTCAAACTCGCGTAATGAAATAACTTATATGTTCTGCCCATTCCTTTTTGCATCTGCGACACAATACCCGCTTCTGCGGTACCGCATCTGCGGTCTTTCCTCCGGATCTGCGGAAATCACTTAACGGACCAATTACCACATCTGCGGTCCACTCGCCGCATCTGCGGCTCCGCAGGTGCGGTCCTTCTACCGCATCTGCGGTTTCTAACTCCTCCCTTCAAATCCGCATCTGCGGCCATCCTATCGCATATGCGACGCCGCACCTGCGGTCCCCAAACCGCAGGTGCGAAAATATCAGAAGCAGCAACATCAGCAGCTGCAACACAATCCAATTTTCTCCATTTACCCTTCAAAATCACCCCGAGGCCCCCGGGAACTCAACCAAAAGCACAAACATATCCCAATACCTTATTCAAACTTGTTCCAATCATCAAAACACTTCAAACAACACTAAATCAACCAAAACACCTCGGATTCAAGCCTAAGTTTCTAAAAATCTTCCAAATTCCGCTTTTGATAAAAACCCCAACCAAACCACGTCCGAATAACCTGAAATTTTGCACACAAATCCCAAATCACATAACGAAGCTACTGCAACTCTCGGAATTCCATTCCGACCCCTATATCAAAATCTCGCCTATCAACCGGAAATTGCCAAAATATCAACTTCGCCAATTCAATCCTAAATCTATTCCAAAACCTCCAAAACCCATTCCGATCACACTCCTAAGCCATAAATCACCTCCCGAAGCTAACCGAACCATCGGAACTCACATCCGAGCCCTCTAACATATAGGTCAACATCCGATTGACTTTTCCAACTTAAACTTCCTTAAAAGAGACTAAGTGTCTCAAACTTCACCAAAACCAATCCGAATCCAATCCGACCAACCCGATACCACCAAAACACAGATAACAAAGCATAAAGAAGCAGAAATGGGGGAAAATGGAGCAGTAACTCATGAGACGACCGGTCGGATCGTCACAGAATATATAATGCTGCAACAATTACTCGCTCCTCTAATAAATTCATACCAGTTTATCGATGACCAAGAAGAAGAAGGATAGCTAATAATGCAAATTGACAACCAGCACACAATCCAACAAAGTTTTTTGTTACCTTATTCAATGATAAGCAACAACGAAGATGAAGTAAACATGGAGCTTATACGGATAATATCAGATAAAATTGAAGAAATTGCTGAAACTTCTAGTGCTTCTCAGAAATCAAGAAAAAGATTGATGAGAAAGCTGAAAGAATCTCCACCATGTAAAATACTTAGGCACGATGCGTTGCCTGAGGAAGTAAGAGTCGGATCAATTTTTGAGAACAAACAAAACATGACTAAATTTTTCTGCAACTTGGAGATAAACCAGAAAGTTGAATTCACTATTGTTAGATCATGTTCAAAGAGATACGAGCTGAAATGCATCATGGACAAATGTGGTTGGAATGTACGTGCTACCAGAATAAAAAATTCCACATTATTCAGGGTGATAAAATATCATAACAACCATGAATGCTCGGTTGATGCAAGAAAAACATATCAGAAGCATGCTACATCAAATTTTATAAGTGAACAAATTATAGAACATGTTCGAGACAAAAAGATAGAGGTTACACCAGCCTTTGTAAAAAATGAAATGAAAAAGAAATTTGGGATTGACATAAGGGGAACACCTGAAGAGAACTACCAGATTCTTCCTTCATACCCGCACATGATGGTGCGCAAAAACCCAGGAACGTACACAAGCATAAAAAGAGATGGGCAGAATAGGTAAGCAAAATAATACTAACCACCAGCCTGAAGTTTCAAATGTTCCTATTTGAAAAACTTCACACCTTATGATTTGTTTTTTTGTGTTTCATTGTACAGATTTGCTTACATGTTCTTTGCTCCTGCGGCATCAATAGCTGGTTGGTCCTATTGTAGACCCGTTATTGATATAGATGCAACATTTTTAAAGTTAAAATATCGTGGTGTTCTATTTGTTGTTGTATCAAAGGATGCAAACAATCAAATCTTTCCTCTATGTTTTGGTGTAGCAGATTCAGAAAACAATGAGGCATACATTTGGTTCTTTGTGGAAATGAGGAAAGCAATTCAAGTCCGTCGTGAACTGGTTTTCTTGTCAGATAGAAACCAATCGATCACAAATGGGATTAGATAAGTTTTTCCTGAAGCTCACCATGGTATCTGCCTCTATCACTTTAAGAAAAATTTAAAGCAAAGACATGCAAAAGCCACAGTAATAAATCTTTTTCAAAGTGTTGCAAGGTCATACAAACTTGAAGATTTTAATCAGTTAATGTCCCAACTCAAAAGTGTTGACAAGAAAATATACAATTACGTAATGGAAGAGCCTCTAGAGATATGGGCTCGATCGTGGTTCCCACGGCGACGTTATGATATGCTAACAACAAACATGGTAGAATTAATGAATTCCGTTTTACTAAAAGGGAGAGAAATGCCTATTTTAAGAATATTAGATTTCATCCAAGAAAAGTCGGGAGAGTGGTTTTACGAACGGAGAAAAAAGGCAAATAAAACTTTTCACAGAGTATCAATATGGGCAGAAGAAGAGATGACTAAGAAGATGGAATTGGCTTGCAAAATGTTTGTGAGTATATTTGTTAACTTTAGCTTTTTATATCTGTTGCAGTGATTTACTGCTTACTTTGAAAAAACTTCATACTTTTTCTTAATTTTTTATTCCTTGTTAGGTGTTCAACCTTGATTCAATGTTGTTTAGAATAAATAGTGAAGGAATCGAATTCATTGTGGACTTAAAAAAAAAGAACTTGTGACTACCTGGAATTCCAACTTGATGAATTGCCCTGTCCACACGCAATTGCTGCTATTAATAAGAGATATTTGCAGAAATCTAATTACTGCTCAAATTGGTATTCAAAGGAAACATGGTTGAAAATATATGAAGGTCATGTGAATACCATAGGAGATCAAAAATCATGGGATATACCACAAAATATACAATCTGAGATCACAAAACCTCCCGATGTAGAGATTTTACAAGGAAGAAGACAAAAGAAGAGGCATATCCCTATGACTGAATCAGTACCATTAAAGTCTACAAAATGCAGTCGATGTAAACAAGTAGGGCATAATAGAACAACTTGCTTGTCTTCTCCAGCACCTCATCCATATTCCAAGAAACACACTGAAAAATACTCCAACCTTCAATAATCCTTGGTATGAATTTAGACTTTCATTATTGTATGACATATTTAAAATGTGATTTTTTTCATACGAATAAAAAAAAGCTCTTGGACTATTTTATATTTTGCTAAAGTACAAATCATTCATTTTTGTTGCGCAGGCTTACAGGTTTGGTTGCATTTTAAAAAAGTACGCAATGACTTCAACGAAAAAAAACTTCAGGTTACAGTATGTCAAATACATATCCTTAACAAACACACACAAACACATACACACACACACACACACACATGCGTACAGCACACAAAAGAAACGCATGTACAAACAAAAGCTTCAGCATCTCTAGGCTGAATTTATAGAAAATGAACTTAATAACTTCAGCATATTCACTAAAGTAAACAAAAAAGCACAGCATAAAAACATAAAAAATGATTGCAAAAACTAAACATAAAAACCAACTAATTGTATTAACTCAGAAATGACTAGAAGCAAAAAGCAAATACCAACAATAACAAGGATAATGCAACAAAAAGCTAAGAAGAAAGAGGATGAGAATTACATTGATACAGAAAGAGATGACGACAACACACAAAGTACAAACAAAAACTTCAGCGTCTATGGGCTGAAGTTATACAAAATGAACCTAATAACTTCAGCATATTCTCTAATGAATATGCTGAAGTAAACAAAACAGCACAACATTAAAACATAAAAAAAGGATTACAAACGCTATGCATCATTACCATCATCATCATCATCATAGTACTCCTCAATTTCTCTAAATATCTCATCATCATCAGTATCGGAGATAACTATAGGGTACTCAGGCAAAAGACCACAGAGTCCAACGAGATCATTCTTCAACTTGTTAAATTCATCACGCAGCTGACTTTGTTCAACGATTACTCTATCCATAAGAGAAAGAAGAGTCTTTAGGTTGTTTTGCAGCTTGGAATATTCGTCCCCGATGGGAAATTTAAAACTATCAAACTGCTGCACAACCTTGTCAAACAAGGTTGAATAACCTCCACAACTACGTTCCAGGTTAAGCATGTTCTGGAATGATTCAATGGCAAAAAACTATGGTTTTATTCTCTCCCAATCAGCCTTTATTTGATCCCACAAAAGCACAAGATTAGACATCGATTTGTTATTGTACCAATCACACTTCAAAGTCTCCCACTTCTACATTATTTCATCCATATTAGGCTTCTGTAACAACCCGACCGGTCTTTTTGAGCCCTAGCGTGCTGTTCAGCCGTTAGAGGCCATGAGCAACTTCAATTCAGGCATTATGACTTGTACGCATGGTCGGAATTAAATTTCGGGAAGTTCGGAGTTCACTTAGAGAGGAAATTCTCATTTCGTAAGCTTTAAGTTGAGAAAATTGACTAGGATGGGATCTCAGAGTAAACGACCTCGGAATCGGGACCTGAAGGTTCTAGTAGGTTCGTATAATGATTCCGGACTTGGGAGTATGCCCGGATCGGATTTTGGATGAACCGGAAGCGTTTTGGCGCCTATTGTGGAAGTTAGCATTTTGGAGGAAATTTCATAAGTTTGGGTTGATGTACATTTTAGTGTTATTGATCTCCGTTTGGGATTCCGAGTCTGGGATTAGCTCCGTATGGTGATTCTGGAGTTGGGAGCGCGATTGAAAGTGAATTTGGATGTCCAGGGAGCATTTTGGAGCCATTTGGCTAAGGATAGAAATTTGAAGGTTTTGAGAGGTATGACCGGAGGTGGACTTTTTGATATCGGGGTCGCAATCTGATTCCGAAAGTTGGAGTAGGTCCGTAATGTCGAATATGACTTGTGCACAAAATTTGAAGTCAATCGGACGTGATTTGATAGGTTTAAACATCGAAAGTAGAAGTTTGAAATTCTAAAGTTCATAAAGCTTGGATTGGAGGTCGATTCGTGATTTTAGCGCTGTTTGATATGATTTGAGGTCTCGAGCAAGTCCGTAATGTGTTTTGGGACTGGTTGGTATGATTGGTTGGGGTCCCGAGGGCCTCGGGTGGACTCCGGGTGGTTAACGGATTGAATTCGGAGTTTGAAGAAGAGCTGAAGTTGCTGGTTGCTGGTGTAACTGCACCTACGAGACTAGGGCCGCAGGCGCTGAGCCGCAGAAGCGGCCCAATGATCGCAGATGCGGAATTTGGTGGAAGAGAGCTGGGACCGCAGATGCGGTCGTTTTGCCGCATATGCGGGACCGCATCTGCGAAAGAGAGGGCGCAGAAGCGAAAATGGACAAGGGAGCCCGGACCGCAGAAGCGGCAATTGGCCTCGCACCTGCGGAACCACAGAAGCGGTCAAGTGACCGCAGGTGGGGAAAGTGCTGGAGGCAGAGAGTGTTTTAAAAATCGGGATTTGCCAATTTTCTCTCATATTTTCTTCGCTTGGGCGATTCTTGGAGGATTTTCAAGAGGGGATTTTCATCATCAACGATAAAATAAGCTAATCCCATCCCTCTTGAGTTAAATATATCGAGTATGTATGGATTTTAGCATGAAAATTGGTAGAAATTTGGGGGTTTGAGGAAAACCTAGAAAATTGATATTCTTGGAATTTGACCACGATTTTGGGTATGAAATTGAGAGTAAATTATATAATTGAGTTTGTTTAGTTATGGGTAAACTTGTTCTTCGAAAAATTTCGGAATCCGGGCACGTGGGCCCGAGGGCATTTTTGTCAACTTTTCGATCGGGGTTAGGAATTGTTATAAATTGGATTATAATGAGTAATTGAGCATATATGAATGGATTTGCATCATTATTGGCTAGCTTTGGAGCATTTAGCATCGATTCGAGTCTTCGGAAGGGCGGGGAAATAATTGTCCACATAGGTGAAATAATTGGTTATGTGCTCCTATTTGTGGGGGCTACGTACGCACGAGGTGACGAGAGTCCGTGCGTAGCTACTAATATGTGTAAGTCCGGGTAGTCTAGGACCGAAAAGCATGCTATACTTGGAATATTTGTGATCTTATTGACGATTGAATTTCTTAAATCCTATTGAATTGGTAAATGAATTTCTAAGATGGTTAAACTTCATTTTCTTAAATCATTAAAAGAGGATTGGCTTTTATTTGGATAAATGTTCCCCGATAAACTCTTAATTTGCTGTTTGAGCATGTATTTCTATGTGTACCTGCGTCGCATGTATGGTACGCGAGCAAGGTGATTGTTTATTTAAATTTGACCGTGTCGCATGTATGATTCGCGAGCGGGGTAATAGATGCATCTATGGTTCGTGCCGCTCGACCCTCGGCAGTGACAATTTACATTTATGTTGGATCGAGTCGTACAACCTCAGCATGAGTTGCGCATGCTTGTATTGATTGCCTTGAGATTTATTGATATTGCCATCTGCTCTCCCCGACTTGAGATAATTGTTAATTAATGGATCATGAATCCGGAGGCTTTTTATAAAAAGGAATTTTTACCTGTTTAGTAATTCATTTGAATCTACTGCTGTCCTTAATAAATTCGTGAGTCATCGCTTTAATAATATTATCATTTGACCATTAGTAAGTGTCGAAGTTGCCATCTCGTCTCTACCTCTTCAAGATTAGGTGGTATACATGCTGAGTACACGTTGTTTTCGTACTCATGCTACACTTGCTGTGCATTTTGTTGCACAGGTACACGTATTTCTACTGGCCTATTGGGCGTAGCAGCACGGGCGACCCGGAGACTAAGCGAGCTGTATTTCCTCGAGGCGACCCACAACTAGTAAAGTCTCTTTCAGTGTATTGTATTTACCTTCTGTCCAATTTGTATTCCAGACGGATGTTGCATTGTATGGTTTCTTAGAAATAGCTCACGCACTTGTGATACCGTGTTCTGGGGATGTCTATGGGTTTATTCAGAATTTTGAAAGTTGTTAAATGTTTCATTTCTTATTCAGGGGAATTTACTATGTATAGTTTAAGCGTATAAGAGAAGAGATTTCAGAAACATTTGAAACGAGAATTTAATTAAGTAATTTAGTTGGTTTGCCTGACAGCGGTGTCCGGCACCATCACGACCCTTAGTGGATTTTGGGTCGTGACATCATGGTATCAGAGCACTAGGTTCCTAGGGTCTCACGAGTCATGAGCAAGTCTACTAGAGTCTCGCGGATCGGTACGGAGACATCTGTACTTATCCTCGGGAGGTTGCAGGACTGTTAGGAGTACTTCCCTTCTTGATTCCACATCGTGCGATTTGATCCATGGAGGCTTATGCATTCCTTCCTATTCAATCTTGTGCGACGCGAACCGCTTCTAATAAATCGAGAATTGAAGAATTGTAATGGTACTACCGATGCAGTGCGGGGTGTTTTTTTCCCTGCATAGTTGTCTGAGCTATTATCGTCGCCTTGTGGAAGGATATTCTGTCGTTTCAGCTCAGTAGCGGTACTTCTGAGAGCTCTGAGGCTAGGCACAAGTTTCCATGATGCTATAAACTATTGTTCTGCAATATTGATATGATGGTAGGACGTTTGCCTACGTGTCGGGGCAGTGAATGACTTGAAGGGATGTTTAATCAGTGCATAATCTAGGGAATTTGGTAATTTATCCCCGACGAGGGAAAGGCGACCAGACTAAGAATGGTCAAATGTGGGCTGGTGGAGTAACGAGACTTGGTATTTGCGAGCGTGGTTGAGTTTTCTTCTTTGATGAGGTGTCGTTATCCTAATTGAACGTACTAAGTTCGCCGGTGTTATGGTCTTCTACAATTCGCCTTTGGGATAAGATATCGTGAAATAGTATTGGAGATGCGGCTATCAGATATCGCAGGGTGCGGTGGTTTAGGATTGAATCAGTGTTTCTAATTTTGACGGTTCGAGAAAGATGACCTTCGGAAGGTTTAGGGTTAGCAGCAATTGTGGGATTCAAATGCCCGAAGATAGATTTTAATTAAGGCAACAACTGAGCAGCAGAGGATAAGGAAGGACATGTAGGGAGTGTCACGCGGTGGTTAAAATTTCTAAAAGGTCAGGTATAAGAAGAAAAGGTCGAGTAGTCGACTAAAGGGGTGTGTTTCGCCAAAGTGGGAGAGTTTGGAGTGATTTGGGAAAATTTTAGTGATTGGTGATTTGGGCCTACGGATTAATTTGAAGTATGGGCTATTACGCGGCAGGAGATTTGATATAACGGAAAGGAGCTGCTTGACATGAAGGAGGATACAACCTAACTTTGGGTTGAAGGGATGTTGTCGCGCAACTAATTGATGTCCACGAAGGGTGAATGGACTTGTACAGCTAGAGAGTGAGCTTGGACTCAGGAGGGGCCATTAATGTCATGGCGTGTAGTAGTGTTGGAAAACGTCGGCGTGTATATTCCACAGGCGGGATATCTCCAGTGAACAGGACGGCGGTCGCATGGTTGGCGAAGCTTCTGCAAAGGGTTCTATTGGCTATACAGCAAAGAGATTGGTCGTGTGAACGTGGTTGATGATTCAGAGAATAACAAGAGCGTTTTACAGAAAGATACCGAGAATTTTGGCGGTTGATTGCGCAAGGTTATGTCAACAAGAGATAAAGGATCCTAGTGAATTCCAGAATTTGTGTAATAATGGATTCAGGCTAAGTGGGAGAGTCCCACCGCCTATGATTAAGGATTGCTCAATTAACTACTTGCGAGGTTTCTGATTATTAGCATGTTGATGGGTTATTTCAGCTACAGGAAAAGAACATAAGTGGTAATTCGAGCAAAGGAATTTTTAGAGGCGTGCTAAGGTTGGCCTTATTGGCCATGTTCAGACTTGGGGAAGGATTCAGGATTTATGCCTTGTATAGATATGTGTTTCAAGGGAAGTGATTCTGCTGGGTGCTTCGCCGAGAGGGTATTCATGTGCTAGAAGATTTATGGAATTGATTATATTCGGGGCCGAGTCAGAGCGGGTGGCTCTCAGCAACGGTCTTAGTGGATTCAAGGGGCAAAGCGCAGTGCCTAGTGATTTCGAGCCTATACGTATGGTTAAGAATCAAGCTTGGTAGCAGCTTATGAGAAAGGGTACAGGATGTTCGATGATGTTTTGACTTGCAGTATAGCATTTGGGAGGTATGAAATGGTTGGTGGGATTTGAGACGGTATGGTCTCGTGATTCAAGGTCACTCAGGATGAGTGCGGATGGAGTATGTTATGTGTTGAATGGAGTTATTATTATTTCTAGGGCAATCAAGGATAAATTGGAAGAAGATAGATTGATTACCCATAGTTGAATTGGCATGTTGGTGGCAGTGATCAGTTCCTTCAGCGCGACTGAGTTATGCAAGTGAATTGTGGCGGTACGTGTGAGGCTGGTCGGCCGCTGTAATTGATGTTATTCATAAGGATTCTACTGCTATGGCCTGGTATGCGTAGACGAACTCCGAAAGGGTTATGGTAGCTTAGACCACTACTCAGAAATTTGCATATTCTACGGTTATGAGAATTCACTTATGTGTTGCTATGGTTCTCCTAAAGTGAGATAAGTGAAGAGTTTTATATGATGCAATGCTAATCCATTTGTGGTTACGGATCTATGATGAAAGATCGTGTTTTATCGTATAGTGGCATGTTAGGTGCGGCGAGTGGTATGAATGCGAAGAGAGGATCAAGGTTGTAGTTCGGTGTTGACAAGGAAGTCACGTGCTCGGATGAGCGGGGAAGCGGTCTCGATGATTAAAGTAAGTTGGTATTGCCTTCAGCGTCACCTAAGATCGGTGTTTGTAAACAGGGCTTTGCATCCTTATCAAGGATTCTTGATCGCTTCTTAGTTAGTGCGGCCGGTGAGTTGGAGATACAGGTCGGTTATCTTTCACGGAAGGTTGTGGGAGCGTGCCCAACGGAAGGTTGTATGAGTGTGGCTTGTAGCCACTTGAGTGGTTGAAGAGTAAACTAAGTATGAGGATTTGTGGTGACATCGTAAATTTGAGAATTTATTTCCTGGAGGGCACTCGATTTATTAGGTTATGGACTGTGGATGATTACTCCAGTTATGATGGTCGTTCCTATGTGTTACGAGAGAGAGGGGAGTTATTATGGACCTTTGAAAGGTTATTAGCTTAGTTCAGCGCGATCAGGATCGGCTAGAGGTCTGTGGATGGATTCAAATGTGAATATAGGGCTTTATATCAGGTCAAATGTGTTTACTTCAGTAATGCGTTCCTTATGGAGGAGTAGTCAGGGTGCTATATCATCGTCAGATATTTCATGTAATGATACATTGTGTCATGTGAGTTGTGATACGGCTTGGGAAATTGCTTATATGTTGAGGTTCCGCGTAGAGATGATGTTATATGAGCAAAATGGCTCTTGAGATTCAGATCGTATATCACACCTCAGTTGTGCTTGAGTTTGTAGCTTATGGCACTATATGTCTCCCCAGGTTGGTATTATGCACATGGCGTGCTTGTGACCGATATTCGATATCTTGTCGTAATAAGCAATCTAGCTCGGTGTGTACCTCCTTATGTGAATTTTATGTGTGGACCGGGCGGCACGCCGCCATGGGTATGTTATTTGGATTGGGTTGCGCGCCGCAGCAGTATGATGTTGGGTACAGTTCCCCGTGTCTGTTTTATGTGTTTTGTTTCCTCCTTTCCTGGGAGGAACCAATATTAGCTGTGTGCCCGCGTCACATGCATGATTCGCGAGCGGGGTGTCTGTTTAATTATGTTGACCACGTCGCATGTATGATTCGCGAGCGGGGTAATTGGATTTCCTTTTCGGAGTTCATTTTCCTATTGTATCGCATTCGAATTGGTAGCCTATTGTCACGTTGTGGTAGCATATGAGACTGTTGACCATGTCCGGGGGTGGCTATTTCCTGAGCAGTTCGTACTGGGTGAGACGAGATCATTGGACTTAGGATCACTGCAATCTGAATATGTGAAGTATATTAAAAGTAAAGGCCATTATTTGGTTCAGAAAGAGGTAATGGTTCTTGGCATAGTATAGACCCTATGAATCGTTGATTCGGCAGTTGGTTATGAATTCCTACACATCTCTTCCGTCGTGGCGGTATTGTAAGGGTTAGAGCAGGACCTAGGTAGGTCATGAGGTGCAAGTGCAATGGGAGCATCAGATTTATGGAATTTTGATTTGTTCGACCAGAGAATGCTATTGTGGTCCTATAAGTAAAGTGGTGCAAGGTGTGAATTCAACTAAGGTATGCAGTCATGTTTTGGTGATGCGTGTAGTTATTGATACGGTGAGCGTATGTTGGAACAGGCCTGGAAGAGAATTTCGGGTGATGAAACTCGGCTCCAAGGCTTATTTGCCTAAATGAAAGAGGTTATCTTTAGATTTGATCAAGCTGATGTGCCCAACTGAGTTGTGGTAGCACGGGTAGGTGCACGAGGTATTAAGAAGTGATTCCAGGCAACCCCAGCACAGTTCCTAGCACGTTCGAGGACGAACGTATGTTTAAGTGGGAGAGAATGTAACGACCCGATCGGTCATTTTGAGCCCTAGCGCGCCGTTCAGCCGTTCGAGGCCATGAGCAGCTTCAATTCAGGCATTATGACTTGTACGCGTGGTCAGAATTAAATTTTGGCAAGTTCGGAGTTGACTTGGAGAGGAAATTCTCATTTCGGAAGCTTTAAGTTGAGAAAATTGACTAGGATGGGATCTCAGAGTAAACGACCTCGAAATTGGGACCTGAAGGTTCCAATAGGTTCGTATAATGATTTTGGACTTGGGCGTATGCCCGAATCGGGTTTTGGATAAATCGGGAGCGTTTTGGCGCCTATTATGGAAGTTAGCATTTTGAAGGAAATTTCATCAGTTTGGGTTGAAGTGCATTTCAGTGTTATTGATGTCCGTTTGGGATTCCGAGTCTGGGATTAGCTCCGTATGGTGATTCTAGAGTTGGGAGCGTGATCGGAAGTGAATTCGGATGTCCGGGAGAATGTTGGAGCCATTTGGCTAAGGATAGAAATTTGAAGGTTTTGAGAGATTTGACCGGAGGTGGACTTTTTGATATCGGGGCCGGAATCTGATTCCGAAAAATGGAGTAGGTCCGTAGTGTCGAATGTGACTTGTGCGCAAAATTGGAAGTCGATCGGACGTGATTTGATAGGTTTAAACATCGAAAGTAGAAGTTTGAAATTCTAAAGTTCATAAAGCTTGGATTGGAGTTCGATTCGTGGTGTTAGCGTTGTTTGATATGATATGAGGCCTCGAGCAAGTCCGTAATGTGTTTTGGGACTGGTTGGTATGATTGGTTGGGGTCCCGAGGGCCTCGGGTGGACTCTGGGTGGTTAACGGATTAAATTCGGAGTTTGAAGAAGAGCTGAAGTTGCTGGTTGCTGATGTAACTGCACCTGTGAGACTAGGGCCGCAGGTGCGGAGCCGCAGAAGCGGCCAAATGATCGCAGATGTGGAATTTGGCAGAAGAGAGCTGGGACCGCAGATGCGGTCGTTTTGCCGCAGATGCGGGACCGCATCTGCGGAAGAGAGGGCGTAGAAGCGAAAATGGACTGGGGAGCCCGGACCGCAAAAGCGGCAATTGGCCTCGCACCTACGGAACCGCAAAAGCGGCCAAGTGACCGCAGGTACGGAAAGTGCTGAAGGCAGAGAGTGTTTTAAAAATCGGGATTTGGCCATTTTCTCTCATATTTTCTTGGCTTGGGCGATTCTTGGAGGGTTTTCACGAGAGGATTTTCATCATCAACGATAAGGTAAGCTAATCTCATCTCTCTTGAGTTAAATATATCGAGTATGTATGGATTTTAGCATGAAAATTGGTAAAAATTTGGGGGTTTGAGGAAAACCTAGTGTGAGCACGTGATTTTTGCCTCACATGAATTACTCTTACAGAATTCCAAAGAATTAGATTTTTTTTCTTTTAATTGTTTGTTATTTTAGGAATTATTGTAGAATTTTTCTAATTATTTGCATTTTTCTGTGCATGTTTAATTTTTATTTAATTCGTGAAAAATACAAAATTACATTGGATTTGCATTTAGGATTTAATTTTACATTTTTAGATTAATTAGTGAATTAGTTGTTTTAAAAAAATAGAAAAATCACAAAAAAATAACTCATTTTTGGCATTTTAACTCTTTAATTTTGAATTTTATAGTTTTTCTTTAAATTTAGGACTTAATTAATTATTGTAAATATTATGTTGAGTATTTAATATAATTTGGTAAGTTAATTTAATTTTTAAGAGTTAATTTAGGTTTTTATTTTTATTTGAAAAGAAAAGAAAATTTGAAATTGAAAGAGAAAAAGAAAAGGAAATAAAGAAATCAGATGTTTGGGGTGTTTTAATTCAATCTCCCCAGGCCCAAGTGAATTTGCCCTTGAAACCGCTCAAATTTGGCCCAAACCCACGCCTCTGCCCGGTCCAATTCTTTCAGGTGTTGAGACCCTCAAAACGACGTAGTATGGGCGTGATACTAGGTCATTCTGAGTTTAATTGTGTTAAGCCAATCTGGGCCTTTCATCTCCTTTCATCGAACGGCCCTCAAGGCTTCCCCCATTCCACTTAAAAGTGTCCAAACACCCCCTCAAACAACCTAGTCCAAACACTTTCACTTCACCGTCTTCATCAGAGGCTCGAACCCTAGCGCCGCCCTCACATCCTCTCCGCCATTTCCGCCGGTGGCGACCTCCAAATCTGCCCAAAAACTTTACCACACACTCCCCTTAACCCCTCAAACACTAAACCACCATCGATTTCCCCGAAATCTTCTCCATCTTTCTTTGATTTCAGATCTAAAAGAACTCTAAGTCCTTTCCAGTCTCTGACCCATCATGCAAAAGGGCCCGGTTTATTTTTCTCCAAGCGTTGAAGGGATTACGACCCAAGACGAGTGTTAGACGGTTGTTCTTACGAGAACAACCCGACTAACACTCATTTTGGTTCAAATCGGAAGCTGCCAGATAAGCTTTTCAAGCCCGTTCGTCTCCAACATTAGGTATTCCATGTTCATGTCTTTCCTGACTTTTGTTTCTCTTCCATCCTCATTCTTTCTTTTTCTTTTTCTTTTCTCTATGTTTCCGCTTTCTCTTTAATCAGTTAAAATTCGGATAAGCAGTAGTCATGAGTTAATCTTGGACTAGTTTTGTTAAAAGGTTAGAACTAATTTTGTTTGTTTTCATAGTTAGTATTAAAAATGATTGAGTTTTTTTAGGGGCCATCATTTGAGTTTTAATTTGTCTGAGTCAGATTATTGAGATTCAGAACACTCATGTGGTTGGGTGGAGTTTTGGTCCCCTGGTTTATTTCTGACCCGTTCCAACAATAGCCCAAGGATTTTGTTTTGCTGTTTGGTTCGACCTGACCCATATTTGGTCTTGGAGTAAAAACAGAGGGTCTAAAGGGTAGTCTAGGGATTTTAGTTTAGGGAATCTTCAGTAACTGACTTAGGAAATTTTCTGGAAGGTGGGTTTGGGACTGTCTTGAATAACAAATTTTGAAATTAAGGACTAAATAGCAAAAACGAAATTTAAAAAGGAGTAAAGGGCAAAAACTAAAATCATTTCTGCTGCCCTAAAACTTCTCTATAAAAGGCTGATTACTTCACTCTCAAGATAGATTTTAGAGACTGAAAAAACACTAAAAATTTAGAGAAACGGATGAGTTTTCAAATAGTGAAGCCCTTTGCAATTTCTGGTGAAAAATTGGTTCAGCTTCCTGTCTGTTCTAGTATCTGAAATCTGCAAAGAATTTCTGGTTCATTCATGGGTCTCAAATTTGTTTAAAGCTTGGTTTTGTTGCTGGTTTAAGAGCTTGGTTGTTGCTGGTTGTTGATTTGATTCTACTGTTGTTGCTTCCTCTTTTGCTGAGTTACTGCTGCTGTTTCTTCTTAACCTCAGGCTCACTTTCCTTGTTATTTTGCTGTAACCAGGTATTCACTACCCTTCATTCACATGTGAAAATGAAAGGACCTGCAGCAATGCTCTTAAATTGGAAATCTATGAAACTGCTGTTTTATTGAATGTTATAGTTATATTGCCAAATCCAGTCCATTCTGTATCTTCTATTCATGTGTTTTGATTGTCCATTTCTGTCTTTAGCTTTGAGTTTTGTTCTGTAAGTTGGGATACATGCTTTAGTTCAGCTTAATGGTTTATATATTGATGGGAATGTTATTTGGATGTGTGGATTGTAAATCTATTAGAGCTACAGAAATCAGTGTAATATTGGTAGGTTTAATTTGAAATTCTTAGTTGCATGTATGGTTTCGAATGGCAACCCATAGCTAAACTTTGATATTACCTGGATTCAGAACCCTGCATGGTTGATTTATGGTTAGTGCATAATTGGTATTTCACATGTATCAGCGTATTGATTTATTTTTTTTGTTTAAAAAAAAGTATAGGGAATAATCAGTTTTATTTTCTGTCTCCATTAAAAGAAAAATCACTAGGCTAATTGAATCAGTTCAGGTTTATGAGCTGAAATTTTATTAGGCTCGCTGGGCTTGATACAGGCCCAAGGCAGTCGTAATGTGGCCTTATGGAGAGTGTCACCCAGGCATGGACTCAATTCAGGGCCCAATAACTAACACCTTTCTTGTTTCTTTGAATGTTGTTTGGTTCAATAAGAAAAGGATTCTAATGAGAGTTCAATTTGTTAAACGTGGGTTCAAATCTCAGATTCTCCTAAGGCTTAGTCAAGTTGGGTAAAAATCATTTTGTACGTAGTTTTGTCCTGGGAGTTGGGCCTAATGCAGGCCCAATCGATGTTGTTTCAATTGTTTGGGATTGTCTTCTTGCTTATTTAGCGCCGAGGTGTGCCATAAGAGAAATTAGATAACCCATGGCCCTCGGATAATTAATACTAACTCCTTAGAAATCGAGGTGTGCCATTAGTTGAATTTTCCATGGCCCTCGCAAACCTTGTTATTAACTCGAAAGTGCGTAGTTGCTTTAGGCGCGCTATTTAAATTAATTTCCTAAACTCGGGTGTGCATTTCATGTTACCCAACTCCAAATCTCAACAACGTTAAATAAAATGTGTCGTGGACCGCGGGTGCATTTCATGTGACATTGCTCAAGACGTGTTTTAGATAACGTTGAATCTTCCTAAATTAATTAAAAGCGGTTAATAAGTTAAAACGTACCATAGGCTAAAACATGTATTAAAATCAGATAATAATCCAATCATAATAGTTTAAGTGACCGTGCTAGAACCACGGAATCCGGGAATGCCTAACACCTTCTCCCGGGTTAACAGAATTCCTTATTCAGAATTTCTGGTTCGCAGACTTCAAAAGGAAAGTCGAATTTCCTCGATTTTGGATTTAAAATAAACCAGTGACTTGGGACACCAAATAAACTATCCCAAGTGGCGACACTGATGAATAAATAATCTTATTTCGAATAATGTCACTTAAATTGGAAAAACTCCCTTATATCCTCCTTGGGGTGGGTGTAAAAAAGGAGGTGTGACAGCTCTGGAGACTCCGCTGGGGATGCAAACCCAGAACATCGGTATAGGGTTTAAGAATTCGAGCTTAGAATAACTGTTATAGTTGGCTTGTTTTATCTTATTTTTACATGTTGAGCCTAATGTGCTAAATGCCGCTTTTACCGCTTTGATATTGATTGAACTGTGTATAAATTGTTACGAAACCCTCTTCTCTCTGAGTCATCTAAATCATTTGGGAAGTGTGCACTTCGTGTAACTTCTTTTCTGTTAGAGTCATATCCCAATTTTAGAACGAGGTTCGGACAAGTTGCAAAGCCGGTGAAGCTTCTGTATTCCCGGTACGCTGCCCCCCCCTCGGCTCGAGTTGTCCACTCGGGTAAGCCAGGTTAGAACAATACACCCAGGTTTTAAAACGTAGAATAACTTAACATCATGCCGGATCCCTAGTAGGAACGTTTGTTTGCATCACGTGCATTTGACTTTGGGAACTCAACACAGGGGTAGGGTCCGTCTAGGACAGGTGTACCCAAATTAAAAAGACCATCCTGATGCATCTTACGTGCTACTTGCGCATTCATTTGATTCGGCTTGCATGTTGACCGGCTTCTAGAATAGGGAAAGAAAATAAAAAACAAAGGGAAAAAAAAGGAAAATAAGAAAATCAAAAAAAAAGAGACCTAGGTAATTAGAAAATTCTGAAACTCTACCGAAATTCTGAAAAAGAAAAGTCATTTTAAAATGAGCCAAAATGTTCAAGTGTCGTGTTTCCCCTGTTCTGTCAAAACTGACCGAACTATGCGGGTCTGATTCTCACCGGATGTGAGATACGTAGGCAAACCTCATCGGTTCCGAACCCAATTTTCAAAAAATCCAAAAATATTTTCTTTCAGTTCTTTCTTTAGAAATATTTTCTTAGAAAATTCAAAAAAAAGAAGTTTTTTTTAACTCAAAAATGGTTTCCTTCTTTCTAATGTCTTTCGTACGAAAAAAGAAAATCAATAAAAATCAAAATCCAAAAATATGGGTTTCCTTCATTTTGAAGTATTTTTCCAAAAAAATCAGAAACAAAAATCAAAAAAAAAATACTCCTTAGATGTCTTTCTTTCATAAATGTCAATAAATAAATAAAAAATTTGAAACAATTGAAGTCCAAAAATATTTTTGCTTTTCTTTAGAAATACTTTTGTAAATAAATAAAAGCTCAGAAATTCAAAACATTTTTCTTAAAAAAGTCCCTCTTTCGAAACTTAAGAGGTTACATCCAAAATCCAAAAATATTTTCTTTCTTCCTTAGAAAAAGAGAGAAAATTCAAACAAAAAATATTTTCTTTTTACTTTTGAAATTCCCAAAGTTCCAATCAAAAGAAAAGGAACTTTTAGAAGTCTTTCTTTCAAAAATAAAATCAAAATCAAAATCAAAAATCCAAAAAAAAATTCCCTTTCTTCTTTTAAAGCATTTTTTTAGAAAATTCCAAAAGACAAAAAAAGGTCAAAAAACCAAAAATATTTTCTTTTGCCTTAAAACTCCATGGTCTGAGTTTTATATAAAAAAAAAGAGTTAGTTTACTCAATTCCCAATCTTCCCGAACTACGCGAGATCTGATTCATGCGGCGTCATGATACGTAGGCAATCCCCATCTGATTCGATCATAGCCATAAATAAATTGAGTGAAAAATAAACTAAAAAAAAGGGAAAAAATTGAGTGAAAAAGAAAGAAAAAGTGGAAAAAAAAATAGCGACAAAAAATAAAAGAGTGACAAAAAAAAATGAGAGTGCCAAAAAATAAAAGAGCGATAGAAATGAAAAAAAATCAAGAGTGATTAAAGAGAGGCAGAAATAAAAGAAAAGAGGTACATGCTGAAAGGGTTAGTTAAGGCCGGGATGAAACATGCAACCCTTCAAACACACGGTAGAAGCGTTTAACTGTAGGTGCATTGCATCCCAACGTGTGATTTCCTATATGTTAAATGTTTAAAAACTAACAAGGTTGTGGGATGTGCAAACTAGCCAGGTTTTGGTGGTTGGTTTTGTTGGTGGTCTAGCCTCCCCTCCTTCACAAAATCCAAAGTCGCAGATGGCCTCCGCAAGCAATCTACCAATCATCGGTCCTGAGTATAGCCCAGCATCGGCTATTCTGCAGCCAGAATCAGCAGTCGCTGAAGAAGAATAGGATGTTACGTCTTCGCATATTGGAAATGTGGGACGCCTGGTCCAATGGTAGGGAACCGCCAAGTGCAATCCCTGGGTTCCCTGAATTGATCCCTAGGTCAGGTCAGGTCAGGTTACCAATGCCCCTGTGCCCAACCCGCTTATCCCATGAGGGCAACCTCCAATGCCCTCCAATGATCCTGGCATGCCTTCTGTGGTTCGCCCCCAGGCACCGGCTTCAAGGGCACCGCCTCCAATGTCCATCTTTCAGGGTCCGCAGCTTCAATCACAAATAACATATGCGACCCCGTACTCTTTCACTCAACCTCCGCAATATGATCTCTCGGGGGAGCAAGAAAAGGTTGTTAAAAATTCTGAGCAAGAGGAAATGGCTCGGAAGATGAAGAACCTAGAACAAAGCCTGAAAAACATGCAAGGTCTGACTGGCCAAAAGAGTGTCTCATACTCTGACCTCTGTATGTTTCCCCATGTCCACTTGCCAGCTGGCTTCAAGATGCCAAAATTTGAAAAGTACGACGGGCATGGAGACCCGGTCGCTCATCTAAAACGATACTGTAACCAGTTAAGGGGTGTTGGTGGGAAAGAGGAGCTGCTAATGGCCTATTTTGGGGAAAGCCTCACCAGAATCACTTCTGAGTGGTATACGGATCAAGAAATTACCCATTGGCATGTGTGGGATGATATGGCTCGAGATTTTGTCCGCCAGTTCCAATATAATGTGGACATCGCTCCCGACAGAAACTCCTTGTCCAATTTGAAAAAGAAAACCGCGGAAAGCTTCTGCGAATATGCTGTCAAATGGCGTGAGCAAGCTGCCAGGGTAAAGCCTCCAATGGTCGAAACTGAAATGGTCACGGTCTTTCTGCAGGCCCAAGAGGCTGACTACTTCCAGAACATGATGTCTGCTGTGGGTAAGCCGTTCACTAAGGCTATCGAAATTGGGGAAATGGTTGAAAACGATTTGAAAACGGGCCGAATCTTGAGTCATGCTGCCTTAAGGCCACATCACAGTCTGCTCAGAATGGCTTGATGAACAGAAATGGGTTTGAAGAGGGAGCCATGAAGGTGTCAAGCTCGAGCCCCCCCGCAGGTCATTCAGCCAATCATATGTGCCTCCTATCGTTCCACCACACTCTTATCCCCTTCAAGATGATGCTTATGCCGTGGCACCGTCTCCCTATGCGGTGATGAGCACGTAATCTTACACGCAGCCACAACATTATACACAAAACCGAGCTCCACCTCCCATAAATACCCATCCTTACCAGCCATATAATCCTCAACCAAATGATCCCCAATACAATCCTCACCCAAGAGAGCCTTTCAGAAAGAATCAGTTCACCCCTATTGGTGAATCGTATTCAAGCTTGTTCCAAAAGCTAATCAGGCTAGATCTATTGCGGCCAGTGGCCCCGAACCGGCCAAACCTCGAGTCCCCCTCGCACCGAGCTGATGCTAGATGTGAATACCACTCTGGAGCAGTGGGACACAGTACAGAGGACTGTTGGACCCTCAAAAAGGCAGTTGAAGATTTGATTGAAGCTGAAAGAATTGTTTTTCGGGATGAAGAAGCTCCTGATGTGATCAACAATCTGTTGCCTGCCCACAACATCAGGCCAATAGTCGGAATGATTTGTGAAGATGAGGAATTTGATCCGGCACTGAAGGCTACTGCAGCCATTGCCGAGACAGAAGAAAATCCAAAAAACGGTGGCCAAGCCTGAAAGTTCCCAATCAGACGGGAGTCTCGGTAGCTAGTCTTGATATCCTTTCTGCGTCCGGATTATCTCAGGGTGTGATCCGGATGTTTTACTTTATTGTCTTACTTTCCGACGTAAACCCTACTACCTTCAACAATTGAAAAAAAAATCAAATCAAAGAAAAAAAAATCGAAAAAAAATCAAAAAATAAAAAAAATCAATATTTCATTGTCCAGGAATGTCTCTTTTCTTAATCTTGTCATTTTTCTTATTTTCCTTTTAGTTCTGTCAAATGCAGATTTCAATAATATGACATGCTTGCGTACTTCATGCCCAGATCCCAAAACGCTGTCAGACCTCGAAATAATGAGTCAGGAGCCAGAATGCAAAGAAGATAAGTTTGAGCGAAATAAAACAAAGACTCAGAACATCTGAACGAATATTGGTTCCAGATTGGAAAGGTCCATACATTGCAATAAGAGTACTGCCAAAAGAGTGCGTTGTATTTGGGGCACATCGAAGGAAATGTACCGAAAACAACTGTCAATGCAAATGCAGTCAAAAGGTACTATGTTGGATCCTCCATATAGTTCTATTACACTCCGATTGGGATGACGAAGGTTTTCATTCTCGCTACCCAAACACTATCAACCCTTTGCAAACCCTTTGAGCCAACTCCCATTCTTTGATTACCCTCTTTGGAACCTGAAAGTGTTATTGAAAAATAAAATGAAAAATAAAATAAAATAAAATTAGAAAAAGAAGAAAAAGAAAAGAAAGATACAAAAAAAGGAAAGGAAGAAAAGACAAAGAAAATGAAAAAAAACAAAAAAAAAGAGGAAAAGGAAAAGAAAAAGAAAGAGAAAACAAAGCAAAACAAAATAGAAGAAAACAAAAGAAAAATAAGAAAAACAAAGTTCCCTGAACTACGTTCGACTTGATTCCGAAAGGATACGTAAGCAGCCTCTCTGGGGTTCAGTCACACCAAAATAAAAATCCAAAGTCCCCCAAAAAGTGAAACGGGGGCAGATGTTATAATGGTTCGGCGATGATCCCGCCCAAAAGGTTCCAAAGTTGTAACTCAATCCAAATCCTTTTTACCCAAACCCTGTTCAAGTCCTTCTGATCAATTGGTGAGAATGTTCAAGGATCAGAGAATACAGCTACTTGGATCCGATACAGTCAAAATGAGAAAAATAAAATGATAGATTCTTATTGGTGAAAACCCACACGAGCACCGTGAGGCGACAGTAAGTAAAGAAATCAAAATGAGAGAGTCTTGTTAGTGAAAACTCGCAAAGAGCACTATAAGGTGATGGTGAGTAGAGAAATGAGAGAGGTCAGCTCGTGAAAACCCGCAAAGGGCACCCCTGATCGAACAGAGGATCCTCACAGCCTTCAGCACCGACAGAGTCCTGTCAAGGTTTCTTGATTTTGAGGCAAAAGTTGTGATGAATTTCTGAGAGTCGGACGGTTTACACAGATCAGGCATCCAGTCCAAAAGGCATGTCATGTTCATTGAAGTCCGCATGTACTCCAGATAAGTCCTTCTTTCCTTTCCCCGAAAGGGACACTTCTTGTTTTAAACTCATTCTCCATTCCATTGTTTGTTTCTTTGAATCCCTTTCGGTCTAACTCTGTTCCGAAACTAAGACAAAGAAAGGATGGTAAGACTGATTTACAGGGTTCTCATTTGACACGACCCAATGTGCAAAAAAGCACCCAGCCTCAGCAGGTGCATCAAGTCGACCTCTACTGGCCATGGCGGCCGATGCTTCGAAATCAAAACTCTTGGACAGAGAAAATCAAATGGAGAGCCTATAAAGGCAAATAAAGTTGAAAAGATTGAGTCCCACGTGGCTAACCGTCTCGGCAAGGAGTTGAAAAAAAAGCCAAGGTACCCCAAATGTTCTGAATTTGAAGTTGGGAGAAAGAAGCCAGGAAAAAAAGGCCTACAAAGGCAAAATAAAGTTGGAAAAGGTTGAGTCCCAAGCGATTAGCCATTGCAGCAAAGTTTGAGGAGCCAAAAAGTTCCCTAATACTCCGAAGAAAAGAAAAGAAAAAAAAATGATGATGAAAACATATAGAAAAAAAGTCAGAAGGGAAAGGACTACGAAGGCAAGATAAAGTCAAAAGGTTGAGTTCCACCGACCAATCATCATGACAAAGTCTGGAAAAGCCGGAGTTTCTCCAGAGACAAAAATGCAATCGGTATTTAGGAAGCAACCAGTTGCAGTTGAGTTGGGCCAAGATCAAGTGATCAAAAACAATCAAGGCCACAAAACCAACCACCGTTTCAAACTAACAATTGTTCTTTGTTTGAAAACATGAAACAAGTGCAATCCAAGGCAATCGTGCAAGAAGCAGGTGCAACCAAAAAAGAAATGCGCAAGTGCTAGAAATAGCTTTGCAGCAACAATCCATAAAAAAGGGAAGTCCCTTCCAAATTTTTCGCACACTTGCTCATTCCATGAAATAAGTAAAAAATGAAGAAAAACAAAGTGAAAAAAAAAATGAGATAAGAAGAAAATTAAAAAAAAAATGGTAGTATAGCATCCCCAATCTCAATCTTTTACGCTTTTCCAACATAGGGTCTCCAATCCCTAGTTGAGATTTTAGACATAGGGTCTCCACCCCCTAGTCGCCTTTTGCCAACATAGGGTCTCCAACCCCTAGTTGAGGTATTAGACATACGGTCTCCACCCCCTAGTCGCCTTTTAGCAACATAGGGTCTACAACCTCTAGTTGAGATTTTTAGACATAGGGTCTCCATCCCCTAGTCGCCTTTTGACAACATAGGGTCTCCAACCCCTAGTTGAGATTTTTAGAGATAGGGTCTCCATCCCCTAGTCGCCTTTTGCCAACATAGGGTCTCCAACCCCTAGTTGAGATTTTTAGACATAGGGTCTCCATCCCCTAGTCGCCTTTTGCCAACATAGTACTCGGTCTCCAACCCCTAGTTGAGATTTTCTAGACATAGGGTCTCCATCCCCTAGTCGCCTTTTGCCAACATAGGGTCTCCAACCCCTAGTTGAGATTTTAGACATAGGGTCTCCATCCCCTAGTCGCCTTTTGCCAACATAGGGTCTCCAACCCCTAGTTGAGATTTTTGGACATAGAGTCTCCATCCTCTAGTTGCCTTTTGCCAATATAGGGTCTCCAACCCCTAGTTGAGATTGATAGACATAGGGTCTCCATCCCCTAGTCGCCTTTTGCCAACATAGAGTCTCCAACCCCTAGATGAGATTTTAGACATAGGGTCTCCATCCCCTAGTCGCCTTGTGCCAACATAGGGTCTCAATCCCCTAGTCGCCTTTTGCCAACATAGGGTCTCCAACCCCTAGTTGAGATTTTTTGGACATAGGGTCTGCATTCCCTAGTCGCCTTTTGCCAACATAGGGTCTCCAACCCCTAATTGAGATTTTTAGACATAGGGTCTCCATCCCCTAGTCGCCTTTTGCCAACATAGGGCTCAAATCCCTAGTTTAGATTTAAGAAAGGGCCTCCATTCCCTAGTCGCCTCTTGCCAACATAGGGCTCCAATCCCTAGTTGAGATTTTAGACATAGGGCCTACATTCCCTAGTCGCCTCTTTCCAACATAGGGCCCCAAGAGATTTTTAGACATAGGGTCTCCATCCCCTAGTCGCCTTTTGCCAACATAGGGTCTCCAATCCCTAGTTGAGATTATTTTTAGACATAGGGTCTCCACCCCCTAGTCGCCTTTTGCCAACATAGGGTCTCCAACCCATAGTTGAGATTTTAGACATAGGGTCTCCATCCCTTAGTCTCCTTTTGCCAACATAGGGCTCCAATCCCTAGTTGAGATTTTAGACATAGGGTCTCCATCCCCTAGTCGCCTTTTGCCAACATAGGGTCTCCAATCCCTAGTTGAGATTATAGACATAGGGTCTCCATTCTCTAGCTGCTTTTGCCAACATAGGGCTCCAATCCCTAGTTGAGNGGCATAGGGTCACCGCTCCCTAGTCGCCTTTCCAACATAGGGTCTCCACTCCCTAGTTGAATTTATTTTTAGACATAGGGTCTCCACCCCCTAGTCGCCTTTTGCCAACATAGGGTCTCCAACCCATAGTTGAGATTTTAGACATAGGGTCTCCACCCGCTAGTCGCCTTTTACCAACATAGGGTCTCCAACCCCTAGTTGAGCTTTTAGACATAGGGTCTCCACCCCCTAGTCGCCTTTTGCCAACATAGGGTCTCCAATCCCTAGTTGAGATTATTTTTAGACATAGGGTCTCCATCCCCTAGTCTCCTTTTGCTAACATAGGGCCTCCAATACCTAGTTGAGATTTTAGACATAGGGTCTCTATCCCCTAGTCGCCCTTTTGCCAACATAGGGTCTCCAACCCCTAGTTGAGATTTTAGACATAGGGTTTCCATCCCCTAGTCGCCCTTTTGCCAACATAGGGTCTCCAATCCCTAGTTGAGATTTTAGACATAGGGTCTCCACCCCCTAGTCGCCTTTTGCCAACATAGGGTCTCCAACCCTTAGTTGAGATTTTAGACATAAGGTCTCCACCCCCTAGTCGCCTTTTGCCAACATAGGGTCTCCAATCCCTACTTGAGATTTTAGACATACGGTCTCCATCCCCTAGTCGCCTTTTGCCAACATAGGGTCTCCAACTCCTAGTTGATATTTTAGACATAAGGTCTCCACACCCTAGTCGCCTTTTGCCAACATAGGGTCTCCAACCCTTAGTTGAGGTTTTGGACATAGGGTCTCCACCCCCTAGTCGCCTTTTGCCAACATAGGGTCTCCACTCCCTAGTTGAGTTTTTATAGATACGGGGCTCCACTCCCTAATCTCTTTCTCTTAAAGACGCACAATCCTTATGTTATCGCTTTTAAATAAAGAAATAGTTTAGATGTTAGTTACAAATAACTCACGAAATTTTCCTAGTGAAAACTGGGGCAGAAAAATTTTGTTCGTTTTTTGTTTTGGTGTCTGAGCAGGTTTGACCTCGAGGCACAGGGTTCGAGACGACCAAAAGAATGAGTCTCAATCCATAATAAAGAAAAGAAGAAAAAAGAGCAAAAAGAAATGAACTCAAAGTGCTGAAGTGGAGAAGGATGCGGATTGCTCAAGATATGATTGAAGTCACAGGCTTCGCGTGTCCCACCTTGATCCAAAGCTGAAGAATGAACCAGCGGTTTACAACTAATGAGCATCAAGATTCAGATCGGAGTCTGCAGCAAGAACCAGCCGAGACTCAATATCAAGCTCCAAGAGATTTATAGATAGAAATCTCGTAACTCGTAGTTGATAGGCTTAGCTAGTTTAGCTTTTTATTTTTCATCTTGGTGTAATAAGTAGTTCAGCAAGCAGTAGCAGCAGCAACGGTAAAATCACAGCTTCCTGGTAGTCCCAGCATCCGAAACTTCCGGAACTACACTGACCTGATTCCTTTATAGCCAAGGATATGTAGGCAACCTTTGAAGCAGGGTTCGGTCATGCTCTTTTCAAAAATGCTTCTCATGGAGTTTCAAACGGGAAAAAGTCCCTCATAATTGCTCATTTTATCTTTTCCCGAAAACCCTTCGTGTCTCCTAGCAAAGAGGGGCAGCTGTGAACACGTGATTTTTGCTTTACATGAATTACTCCTACAGAATTCCAAAGAATTAGATTTTTTCTTGTAATTGTTTGTTATTTTAGGAATTATTGTAGAATTTTTCTAATTGTTTGCATTTTTCTATGCATGTTTAATTTTTAGTTAATTCATGAAAAATACAAAAATATATTACATTTGCATTTAGGATTTAATTTTATATTTTTATATTAATTAGTAAATTAGTTGTTTTACAAAAATCGAAAAATCACAAAAAAATAACTCATTTTTGGCATTTTAACTCTTTAATTTTGAATTTTATAGTTATTCTTTAAATTTAGGACTTAATTAATTATTGCAAATATTATGTTGACTATTTAATATAATTTGGTAGGTTAATTTAATTTATAAGAGTTAATTTAGGTTTTTATTTTTATTTGAAAAGAAAAAAAATTGAAATTGAAAGAGAAAAAGAAAAGGAAAGAAAGAAATCTGATGTTTGGGCTGTTTTAATTCAATCTCCCCAGGCCCAAGTGAATTTTCCCCTGAAACCGCTCAAATCTGGCCCAAACCCACGCCTATGCCCGGTCCAATTCTTTCAGGTGTTGAGACCCTCGAAACGACATAGTATGGGTGTGATACTACGTCATTCTGAGTTTTATTATGTTAAGCCAATCTGGGCCTTTCACCGAACGGCCAACAAGGCTTCCCCCATTCCACTTACAAGTGTCCAAACACCCCCTCAAACAACCTAGTCCAAACACTTTCACTTCACTGTCTTCATCAGAGACTCGAACCCTAGCGCCGCCCTCACATCCTCTCTGCCATTTTCGCCGGCGGGGACCTCCAAATCCGCCCAAAAACTTTACCACACACTCCCCTTAACCCCTTAAACACTAAACCACCATCGATTTCCCCGAAATCTTCTCCATATTTCTTTGATTTATGATCTAAAAGAAGTCTAAGTCCTTTCCAGCCTCTGACCCATCATGCAAAAGGGTCCGATTTATTTTTCTCCAAGCGTTGAAGGGATTTCGACCCAAGACGAGTGTTAGACGGTTGTTCTTATGAGAACAACCCGACTAACACTCAATTTTGTTCAAATCGAAAGCTGCCGGATAAGCTTTTCAAGCCCGTTCATCTCCAACCTTAGGTATTCCCTGTTCATGTCTTTCCTGTTCGTCTCCAATCGAAAGCTGCCGGATAAGCTTTGGGTCAGATTATTGAGATTCAGGGCACTCATGTGGTTGGGTGGAGTTTTGGGCCCCTGGTTTATTTCTGACCCGTTCCAACAACAGCCCAAGGATTTTGTTTTGTTGTTTGGTTAGACCTGACCCATATTTGGTCTTGGAGTAAAAACAAAGGGTCTAACGGGTAGTCTAGGGATTTTAGTTTAGGAAATCTTCAGTAACTGACTTAGGAAATTTCCTGGAAGGTGGGTTTGGGACTGTCTTGAAAAATAGATTTTGAAATTAAGGACTAAATAGCAAAAACGAAAATTAAAAAAGGAGTAAAGGGCAAAAACTAAAATCATTTCTGCTTCCCTAAAACTTCTCTATAAAAGGCTTATTACTTCACTCTCAAGAGAGATTTTAGAGACTGAAAAAACATTGAAAATTTAGATATATGGCTGAGTTTTCAAATACTGAAGCCCTTTGCAATTTCTGGTGAAAAATTGGTTCAGCTTCCTGTCTGTTCTAGTATATGAAATCTGCAAAGAATTTCTGGTTCATTCATGGGTCTAAAATTGGTTTAATGCTTGGTTTTGTTGCTGGTTTAAGAGCTTGGTTGTTGCTGGTTGTTGATTTGATTCTACTGATGTTGCTTCCTCTTTTGCTGAGTTACTGCTGTTGTTTCTTCTAACCTCAGGCTCACTTTCCTTGTTATTTTGCTGTAACCAGGTATTCACTACCCTTCATTGACATGTGAAAATGAAAGGACCTGCAGAAATGCTCTTAAATTTGAAACCTATGACACTGCTGTTTTATTGAATGTTGTAGTTATATTGCCAAATCCAGTCCATTCTGTATCTTCTATTCATGTGTTTTGATTGTCCATTTCTGTCTTTAGCTTTGAGTTTTGTTCTGTAAGTTGGGATACATGCTTTAGTTCAGCTTGTTGGTTTGTATATTGATGGGAATGTTATTTGGATGTGTGAATTGTAGATCTATTAGGGCTACAGAAATCAGTATAATATTGGTTGGTTTAATTTGAAATTCTTAGTTGCAAGTATGGTTTCGAATGACAACCCATAGCTAAACTTTGATATTACCTGGATTCAGAACCCTGCATGGTTGATTTATGGTTAGTGCATAATTGGTATTTCACATGTATCAGCGTATTGATTTTTTTTTTTTTGTTTAAAAAGAAAAATAAATGGAATAATTAGTTTTATTTTATGTCTCCATTAAAAGAAAAATCACTAGGCTAATTAAATCAGTTCAGGTTTAATGAGCTGAAATTTTTTTTAGGCTCGCTGGGCTTGGTACAGGCCCAAGGCAGTCAGCCTGTGGCCTTATGGAGAGTATCACCCCGGCATGGACTTAATTCAGGGCCCAATAACTAACACCTTTCTTGTTTCTTTGAATGATGTTTGGTTCAATAAGAAAAGGATTCTAATGAGAGTTCAATTTGTCAAACGTGGGTTCAAATCTCAGATTCTCCTAAGGCTTTAGTCAAGTTGGGTAAAAATGATTTTGTACGTATGTTTATCCTGGGAGTTGGGCCTAATGCAGGCCCAATCGATGTTGTTTCAATTGTTTGGGATTGTCTTCCTGCTTATTTAGCGCCGAGGTGTGCTGTAAGCAAAATTAGATAACCCATGGCCCTTGGATAATTAATACTAACTCTTTAGAAATCGAGGTGTGCCATTAGTTGAATTTTCCATGGCCCTCGCAAACCTTGTTATTAACTCGAAAGTGCATAGTTGCTTTAGGCGCGCTATTTAAATTAATTTCCTAAACTCGGGTGTGCATTTCATGTGACCCAACTTCAAATCTCAATAACGTTAAATAAAAGTTGTGGACCGCGGGTGCATTTCATATGACGTGGCTCAAGACGTGTTTTAGATAACGTTGAATCTTCCTAAATTAATTAAAAGCGGTTAATAAGTTAAAAAGTACCATAGGCTAAAACATCTATTAAAATCAGATAATAGGCCAATCATAATAGTTTAAGCGACCGTGCTAGAACCACGGAATCCGGGAATGCCTAACACCTTCTCCCGGATTAACAGAATTCCTTATTCAGAATTTCTGGTTCGCAGACTTCAAAAGGAAAGTTGAATTTCCTCGATTTGGGATTTAAAATAAACCGGCGACTTGGGACTCCAATAAACTATCCCAAGTGGCGACTCTGATGAATAAATAATCCCATTTTGAATAATGTCACTTAAATTGGAAAAACTCCCTTATACCCCCCTCGGGGTGTGTAAAAAAGGAGGTGTGACACCTAGAAAATTGATATTCTTGGAATTTGACCACGATTTTGGGTATGAAATTGAGAGTAAATTATATATTTGAGTTCGTGGAGTTATGGGTAAACTTGTTATTCAAAAAATTTCGGAATCCGGGCACGTGGGCCCGAGGGCGTTTTTGTCAACTTTTCGATCGGGGTTAGGAATTGTTATAAATTGGATTGTAATGAGTAATTGAGCATATATTAATGGATTTGCATAATTATTGGCTAGCTTTGGAGCATTTAGCATCGATTCGAGTCTTCGGAAGGGCGGGGAATGCTGGTTATGGATCTTCGGAGCGAGGTGAGTCTCCTTTCTAACCTTGTAAGAGGGAATTATCCCCATAGGTGAAATAATTGGTTATGTGCTCCTATTTGTGGGGGCTACATATGCACGAGGTGACGAGAGTCCATGCGTAGCTACTAATATGTGTAAGTTCGGGTAGTCTAGGACCCAAAAGCATGCTATACTTGGAATATCTATGATCTTATTGACGATTGAATTTCTTAAATCCTATTGAATTATTAAATAAATTTCTAAGAGGATTAAACTTCATTTTCTTAAATCATTAAAAGATGATTGGCTTTTATTTGGATAAATGTTCCCCGATAAATTCTTAATTTGCTGTTTGAGCATGTATTTTTATGTGTACCTGCGTCGCATGTATGGAACGCGAGCAGGGTGATTGTTTATTTAAATTTGACCACGTCGCATGTATGATTCGCGAGCGGGGTAATAGATGCATCTATGGTTCGTGCCGCTCGACCCTCGGCAGTGCACAATTTACATTTATGTTGGATCCGACCGTACGACCTCGGCGTGAGTTGCGCATGCATGTATTGCTTTCCTTGAGATTTATTTATATTGCCATCTCATCTCCCTGACTTGAGATAATTGTTAACTAATGGATCATGAATCCGGAGGCTTTTTATAAAAAGGAACTTTTACCTGTTTAGTAATTCATTTGAATCTACTGATGTCCTTAATAAATTCATGAGTCATCGCTTTAATAATATTATCATTTGACCATTAGTAAGTGTCGAAGTTTCCATCTCGTCTCTACTTCTTCGAGATTAGGCGGGATACTTACTGATTACACGTTATTTTTGTACTCATGCTACACTTGCTGTGCATTTTATTGCACAAGTACAAGTATTTCTACTGGCCTATTGGGTGTAGCAGCACGGGCGACCCGGAGACTAAGCGAGCTGTATTTCTTCGAGGCGACCCGCAGCTAGTATAGTCTCTTTCAGTGTATTGTATTTACCTTCTGTTCAATTTGTATTCCGTACGGATGTTGTATTGTATGGTTCCTTAGAAATAGCTCATGCACTTGTGACACCGGATTCTAGGGATGTCTATGGGTTTATTCAGAATTTTAAAAGTTGTTAAATGTTTCATTTCTTATTCAGTGGAATTTACTATGTATAGTTTAAGCATATAAGAGAAGAGATTTCAGAAATATTTAAAACAAGAATTTAATTAAGTAATTTGGTTGGCTTGCCTGAAAGCGGTGCCCGGCGCCATCACGACCCTTAGTGGATTTTGGGTCGTGACAGCTTCCTACTTCTGCTTGCACCAGACATTCTTTCTTTAACAAAAGCTAAAAGACTAAGGATGAATATAAATTTAAAGAAATATGATGGAAGTATATGAATGACTATAAAATTTCAAGTGAAGAGGTTGTTAATATAGACAAAGAGTTCACCTAATCAATTTAATATCTATAAATGTAAAAGTAACTTTTGAGGTGTTTTTACTGTTTTACGTTCATAGAAATTGAATGAAACAAGATAAGTAGGTGGTAAAACAAGTATGTGGTAAATGCAAAAAGAAATGTAACTTCAACCCTAATAAGCCCACAGTTTTTATATAGTAAAAGAATTAACTTCACCCTGAAAAGTAACTTTTTGGATCATTTACTATATGGTCAAACAAATTTAAATGAAAGATGAAATAGGTGAAAAAAGACAAAAAGTAGCTAGTAAATGCAAAAGAGATAAGTATCAAGTTAAAAAAAATACCAAAACATGCTGAAGTTTTTGTCATAAGCTTTTTTAAAAATTTCATCCCAATATGCTGAAGTTATTTAGTTCATTTATAAACACTTCAGCACATCATAAGCTGAATTTTTTCGTCGTGGATTCAATAGTTTTATCGTAAAGCTTTTTCAAAAACTTCAGCCCAATGTGCTGAAGTTATTTAGTTCATTTCTAAATACTTTAGCACTTGATAAGCTGAAGTTTTTGTCCCGGATTCAATAGTTTTTGTCGTAAAGACACAAACATATTTGAATCAATCCAAGTCAACTAAAAAACTAATTAATGCGAATAGAACAAAAATTTAAAAGACATCACATAATTCACACAAAATAGTGTATAGTCACAAAATCCAATTTTGTTTTCACTTACATCCTTGAACAAAAAAAAAATAATAGTTCTTTGTTTACAAGTTATTCTCTATTCAAAAAATTCACAGATTGTCTTCATATTCTCCATAGTCATGTCCTAGTTGCTCTTCTTGGGTTTCTTAACCACATTCCATGAGTCCAAAGATTTGCAGCCAATTCTCTGTTGAATACGAGCCCCTTACTTTACCACCTTGTACGGACCTCTAAATTACATTTGCCATATTCTTGCACTTCCCACATATGTGCATCTAGAAAGAGTCACTAAGTGTGAAAAGACGTTCATGCAAATTCGCTGTAGCACCATGACCTATAAGACAGTCACGCTCCATTTCACCAAATTTAATTCCACCAAAGCCTTTTCTGTCAGACACAGGTTGACGAAGTTTACTACTATGATTTTTTTAGCAACTCCAATCTTCTTTCAGAAAAAAAAAAATAAGAAAATATTGGCAAAGACATGCTTACTGGTGTGCAGCTGGGAATTCGTGGGAAGCAAAGATAATGAAAGAGAAGTCCAAAATACTTCATATGTGACGGAGAGTGGCCACATCGAAAACTCGAGCTCCAGGAAATTTGCTCTTTTTCCTAAATGTTAGATTTATCAACTAGTAAAAAGAGCAAATTGTCCTGGAGCTCGAGTATTTGATCTGGCCACTCTCTTTCAAATATGAAGTATTTTGACTTTTCCTTCATTATCTTTGCTTCCCATGAACTCCCTTCTACACCCAATAAGCATGTCTATGCCAACATTTTCTTGTTTTTCTTTGAATATAAATTTAAAGAAATATGATAGAAGTCTATGGATGACTATGAAATTTTCAAGTGAAGAGATTGTTAATATAGCCAAAGAGTGCACCTAATCAATTTAATATCTATAAATGTAAAAGATATCAATTTAATATCTATAAATGCTGAAGAGATTGTTAACTGTTTTTTGTTCAGAGAAATTGAATGTAACAAGATAAGTAGGTCGTAAAACAAGTAAGTGGTAAATACTAGTAGTTGGTAAATGCAATAAAAAATAGTAAAAAAATAAGGCCACAGTTTTTCTATAGTAAAAAAATAACTTCATTCACTATATGGTTAGAGAAATTTAAATGAAAGATGAAGTAGGTGATAAATGACAAAAAGTAGCTAGTAAATGCAAAAAAGATAAGTATCAAGTTAAAAAAATACCAAAACATGCTGAAGTTTTTGTCGTAAAGCTTTTTCAAAAACTTCAGCCCAATGTGCTGAAGTTTTTGAGTGTATTTCTAAAAACTTCAGCACTTGATAAGCTGAAGTTTTTGTGTTGGATTCAATAGTTTTTGTCGTAAAGGTTTTTCAAAAAAACTTCAGCCCAATGTGCTGAAGTTTTTTAGTGTATTTCTAAAAACTTCAGCACTTGATAAGCTGAAGTTTTTGTGTTGGATTCAATAGTTTTTGTCGTAAAGGTTTTTCAAAAAAACTTCAGCCCAATGTGCTGAAGTTTTTTAGTGTATTTCTAAAATCTTCAGCACTTGATAAGCTGAAGTTTTGTGTTGCATTCAATAGTTTTGCCGTAAAGCTTTTTCAAAAAAACTTCAGCCCAATGTGCTGAAGTTTTTTAGTGTATTTCTAAGAACTTCAGCACTTAATAAGCTGAAGTTTTTGCCCTACAATCGACACTTTTGTTATGACTTTTACCCAAAACTTCAGCTTAAAAAGCAGAAGTCATTTACTTCATGCTTAAGGTTTTTAAACAAAAATGTACTTAAAATTCATGATAAAAGACACAAACATATTTGTCTGAACAAAAGTGAACTAAAAAAATAATTAATATATATTCACAAAATCCAAATTTTGTCCAACCAATCCTCTAATCAAAAAATTCACACACAGTCTCTTCAAAATCTCCATAATCATGTCCTTGTTGTTCTTCTGGAGTTTCATAGCCGCTATCTTGTTTCCACTTTCCATGAGCCCAAAGATTGGCAGCCAATTCTCTCCTGAATGTCAATGACTGACTTTGATCGAAATTGAAGACATCTTCTTTATTCAACCGCATATCCATGAACTTAAGAGAAAATACACCACAATCAACACTACAAAAAGAACATGAAAAAGAAATTGAAGAATAGTTAACACAAGGGCAAAAAATAATAAATATAAGATGCATGGTAATACATATACGAAACACGTACTTGTTATCCTGCAGCGGTGTCTCCATCCACTTAATTACAAATTTTTCCACAGGCCTTTTCCCATAAAATTTATTGTATGACCCAAATTCCAAGCATTTGAGACAGTGTGGGATCAACCGGGTATAAGTTCTGACATGTTCAACCGCACGATCATATGTTACACTGCCCATGGAATCATACACATATATAGTTTTATCTTTAAAGTCCAGAATTCCAAAAAAGTAGTGCGTAGATCTCTGGCCCGTCCTTGGCTTAAGTCGAAATGGAAAGAATACTTTTCTGGCAGATTCCCATGAGATACCACGAGAAAGGTCGAGGCCTCTTACGTAGTTGGCCACCTTTTCATTCGTTGATTCTTCCTCAAACCAACTAAAGACCGTAAGTGGCTGAATAATCGTTTCTTCTTCTTCTTCTTCTTCAGCCTGTTGTTTTGATATCCTCTTTCTCTTTGATTTGCTCTTTTTTTGATCCTCCATTCTCTTTTCCTTCCTTTTTCTAATTTTCTCCATCTGTTGTTCTGAAGGATGAATACCAGTCAGCTTAGTCATATACTGATCAAAAATGAAATCTGTTACTGCACATCTTGATTTTGATAACCAGGAAGGTGATAGCAATATTTTTTGCGCAAGTAATATATGCCCACATGCATATGTTGCAAATGAACAACAACAAATGATAACATGTCAAATAAAAACTTCAGCATGCATAACTATGAAGTTTTAGAAAAAACGCATTACAAAACTACAAACAGCATGACAAAAACTTAAGCATATTCAGTTTGAAGTGTTAGAAAATAATCTAAAAAACTTCAGCATGTTTGATTTAAAAGTTTTGAAAAAACTAGAGAATGCATGTCAAAAACTTCAGCACGGTTAGGCTGAAGTTTTAGCAAATAAGCTAAAAATCTTAAGCAGTTTATTATGAATAAAGCTGAAGTTTTCCAAATTACAGTACAAAAACTTTACTATAAAAAATAAACTGAAGTTTTAGTAAATATAGTTAAAAACCAATTCAATAAACAAACTTAATAACTTACTTCATCCGCAAGATCAGAGTTAGGATCCACAAGCTCGGTAAAGAATGATTTTGCAATATCAACTCCAGCTAATCTGAATGGATTGGAATCATATTCACTGGCATCCATCTCCAACCGCTCTGTAAATCTTTGCATCAATCCACTGTCTTGATTAACATAATGGAATGGACACCTTCGTGTATTCTTTCCTACTTTCCAATCTTGCCCCCTTTGCTTTTGTTTATGAACTAAGTAAGGAGATCTCAACCAAATACTCTCCATACGAATCATTTTCCCTTTTTCATCTGGTTTTCCTTTTGCTTGCTCTTCCTGCTGTTCCGTCACAACTAACTGCTGCTGTTCAGTAGAAGGGGGAAGAACCACAGCCATCATGGCAGATACTTGACCAACTCCATGCTGTTCACGACGTTCTTGTCTCTCTTCATGAACAACAACAGCAGCAGAATTACCTTCTGAATCAATCCCTTGTGTACTACCCAGCGAAAATGAACATATATTGAAGTTGGAGATATCACTGGTGTCACACAGAGGAGAACTGGAAATCTTCCTTCTCTTAGGATTTGGAAGAAGTTGCGATGCATCAGATGAGATATGCAAAAGCAAGGAAAATATAAATATAAATAAAACCGATACAAAACACACATTAGGCAAAAAAATAGCTTGTAATCGAATTGCAGAAAATAACTACCTGGTCTAAGTGTTGAGACACAGATGGTATTTGCATTCCAACAATCCACTTCCTTTACCTTCAGATATGCCTGTATCTTCATGCAAAAAAAAAAAAAAAAAAACTAAATAACACTCACTAAATTTTATAAAACAATACCAACACACTTCACACCTGCCTGTGAGCCAACAGGTGTGAATAAATGTATTTCTCCTTTTTGATATTCCTGCACAAGCTCACCAAATTCTTTTTGAGATGCCTCGAGTCTTTCTGAAAAATCATTCAAAAACAAAACAAATAAAATCAAGTATGTAAAATTTCAAACTGTAAAAAATATACTTGGATCAAATGTAATAAATTCATGATCTATAGAATACCTTTACGTTAGTCTTCCGCTGTGGTTTCCCAGGCTGTATGCCTTTGTCGATATCAGCAGTTGTAGCTTCATTCAATTGTGCACCAACGTCGAGGAGCATTGGAGTATTCTCTGGAAGGTTTTTCTCAACACTACCTTCATTCAATTCAGCATCATCAGAGAGTTTTTGAGTTGTGTCAATTGAAGCACAACTAGTTTGAACTTCCACTGCATATTCATAAAGAGGGGGAATAGATCAACTAATTTTTCTATATATATAACATAGAAAAAATTTAAACCTGTAGTGAAAGTTTCACTACAGGATATTATCAAAAAAATCAGTTAAAAACTTCAACTCTAAGAAGGCTGAAGTTCACCAGTTACAAAAACAAAAACTTCAGCTCTAGAGCTGAAGTTCGACAGTTACAAAACAAAAACTTCAGCTCTAGAGCTGAAGTTCTCCAGTTACAAAAACAAAAACTACAACTCCTAAAGCTGAATTTCGACAGTTACAAAACAAAAACTTCAGCTCAAAAACATGTTGAGTTGAACTATTATAAACTTCACACTTTTTACCTGTAGTAACAATTTCCTGTGTATCATCACCTAAAAGTTCCATGCAAATAGCTAGTGCTCCTGCAACCCGATCGTCTTTCCCAATAGTGCTAGACACATCACTCGCTTTCAATTCTAAAGTACCAACAGGTGCTTGATCTCCATCGCCAAAGAAATTGCCTTTTGCAATATCACTTTCCAAAGCTTGATCATTTCCATCTGCACCTTTTTCAATTGTTAACTCTTCATCATTTCCATCTTTACTCAGTCTATAAACACTAGATTGTTCCTCTCCACCTTGTTGTTGAACATGTTCATCGCATTCAACAGCGATTCCTTACGTGTAGCATTATCATCTGCGACTTTGTGCGATGGATCATGAGCAGCATGTTCTTCAGTATAAACAACTTGATTATCTGCACCTTGCTTGCTTCCAACATTCTCAGTTGATAACTGTTATTCATCATTTCCATCTCTGCTCAATCTATCAGCACTGGAACGTTCCTCTTCAACCTGTTCTTCAACATGTTGATCGCCTTCAAAAGTCGCTTTCTCACGTGTAGCATTTACATCTGCGACTTTATCTGATGTATCATCAACAACATTAATATCCGATGGATGTTCGTAACAGTCGTTCATCCTATCATATTCTCGAGGGTTACTCAAATCAAAATTGCCATCGTCCATTCCATTTGATTTGTTGACAGTCTTAAACAACTGTTAACTTCTCATCGAAATATCCCTAGAAAAAAAATTACTAACAATGATTAATCTGAATAACATTAGCAGAAATAAAAAGACTTCTCTATAAATTAGCTCACCTTCACTTTTACAAAAACCGCATCCACAATAGCAGATCGCTCATCCTTCTGAAACTTATCGAAAACTTCTTTCACGATCGTGCTTCTTTCTTTTTCTGCATGCCTTTGAACCTCCATCATTACCCTCTAGTATAGACACACAACAAAAATTCAGATATAGAAGAAAACTTCAGCTCAAAAACATGTTGTACTTTTAAAAAAACAAAACCAAAAAACTTCACATCAAAACTTACAGAACATATTGTGTCGAGTAATTCATTGTCATCAAACTCAGTTGTAGAACGGTTAGAACGACTCTGGGTACGAGATGATTCGCCAATACAAGGAGTTCGATTCGCTTCTTTTTATTGACTCCGACTACGTGGTGATTGGCCAATAACAGAAGTTCGATTCTCTTCTTTTGATCGACTCAAACTACGTGGTGATTCACCAGTTGAAGGAACCGCATTAAGTACCTTTGAACGAATCCGGCTGCATGGTAATTGTCCAATTAAAGGCATTGAATTCAATTCCTCTTCTGTAGGAATTATATCCAATACCCTAAAGTTACGATAATTCTGTCTAATACAAAAAAGTATATTATGAGAGGAAAAAAACTAATACGTCAACATATAAACACAAAGACAAAAAAAAAACAAAAAAAAAAACAAAGAAAAAGTAACTTACTTCATGACTACTGGAGAAATCAAAAAGTTCAGGATATTTAGTCTCTCCCACACATACATAACGTAACATCCTGGGAACCTGAGGGGTATCAAGGTACTCATCCTCTCTTATATACTTCTCCCGAATATCTGGGAATCGCTCATAGAACAAAGCACATAACGGATGTGGAAATCCACCAACTTTATACTCAGTTGAATGTAATTTGTTCTGCTTGTCCAATGCATGTTTCAGTGAGTAAATGAGCTTCTCATAAGCCACATTACTCCAAGGATATTCAACACAAACCTTATCATCTTCAACAATAGATGCATACTTCTCCATCACAGATGACTCAGTCTTTTTCCAAAACAAAATAGACTCTACAATAAGAATCTCCATAAGCTTCACAACATCATCACTACTCTCGCATAGATGCCTGTGATTTACAACATTCTTTGGAATTTCATTTCGAGTCATAAAATCTCGAATATCCTTCGAAGTCACACCCTTGGACTTACCAAACTAGCGCTTCAGAATATTGCTCTCTCGATTAATTGGTTTTTCAACATTATGTGTTGTGATCCGCAAACCACACATAATGTGAAAGTCTTCAAGGGTGAAGGAAACATCATGGCCGATGTGAGACCCGGCCATTCGTCTTAAGAATTAATGCCCCGATCCCCTATTAACTGTTTTCCCTAGGTTTATTTCTACTATTTTGATTTGCCGGGACGTTCGGTTTTGAGTTTCGGAGAGTTTTGGGACACTTAGTCCCCAAATGAGAGCTTAAGTCTTGAAAATTTGACCATAGTCAGAACAGTGTGAAGACGGCCTCGGAATGGAAATCCGATGGTTCCGTTAGCTCCGTTGGGTGATTTCGGGCTTAGGGGCGTGTCCGGAGTGTGTTTTGGAGGTCCGTAGCTAATTTAGGCTTGAAATGCCGAAAGGTCGAATTTTGAAGTTCCGGTTCGATAGTGAGATTTTGATCCGACGGTCGGAAGGCAATTCCGGAAGTTGGAGTAGCTCCGTAGTGTTGAATGTGATGTGTGTGCAAAATTTCAGGTCGTTCGGACGAGGTTTGATAGACTTTTCAAAAGTGGAATTTGGAAGATTTTAGAAACTTAGGCATGAATCCGAGGTGTTTTGGTTGATTTGATGTTGTTTGAGGTGTTTTGATGATTGGAACAAGTTTGAATAAGGTACTAGGATATGTTTTTGCTTTTGGTTGAGGTCCCGGGGGTCTCGGGTGAGTTTCGGGTGCCTAACGGAAGTTGAATGTGGACTTGGGAAGATTTTTATTGCGCGTCCACAGAAGCGGACTCTTTGTCCGCAGATGCGGAAACTACCACAGAAGCGAGGTCTCTTCTCGCACCTGCGGGACCGCAGGAGCGGCTCATCTGGTCGCAGGTGCGAAACTTGCTGGACAGAATGTTTTCTGAAAATGGGACTTCGTCCCATTTTCCATTTTTACCAATTTGGAGCTCGGGGAGAGGCGATTTTCGGGAGATTTTTGAGAAAAACAACGGGGTAAGTGTTCTTAACTTAATTTTGGTTAGATTATTCGAATCTATTACTAGTTTTGGCATTAAATCTGTGAATTTAGTTGGAAGAGTTTCAAAAACCCTCTCGGATAGATTTGAGGATTTGAGGGTCGATAAGTTATGGGATTTGGATAATTTTGGTATGGTTAGACTCGTGAGAGTGTGAGGCTTCTGAAAACATAAATTTTACCCGATTCCGAGACGTGGGCCCGGGGGCATTTTGGTCATTTGACCTAATTTCACGTATTATCTTAGAATTTAATTGTGGAATCAGTTACTTGAGGTTTTATTTACATTATGAAATTGAATTTAATAGATTGGGGCCATTTGGAGTCGAATACTCGTGGAAAGAACGTGATCTCGGGTTGATTTTGAGCCGGATCGAGGTAACTGGCTTGTCTAACTTTGTGTGGGGGACCTTTTCCCCTTAGGATTTATATTGTGGTAATTGAAATGCCTCGTATGTGAAGTGACGAGCGCGTACTTGTGCTAATTTTCGGAAATCCGATTTTTCATTAAAAATAGCCTTGAATTGTGTTCTTCCTTTTCTTGCTTACACTGTTTGGAAACTAAACCTGCTGTAGCCTAGAGAAGCATGTCTACTTGACTAAATTGGTCTATTCGCCTTAACTGCCTTATTTGTATTAGGTGAACCATGCTAGGTTAGGATTACCTGCTTCACTTTGATATGCAATTGATTGGATTGAATTCTTGTTGTTGCTGCGCATTTATTTTAGAACTATGGGACGGTATCCCGGGAGCTCCCCTGTATGTTTACTTTGGGACTATGGATTGGTATTCCGGGAGATCCCCCTGCACTTTTACATTGGAACTATGGGATTGCACCCGGTAGATTCCCAAGTACTGAGTATTTTTATTTGGGACTACGGGACGGTATCCCGGGAGCTCCCCTGTATGTTTATTTTGGGACTACGGGACGGTATCCCGGGAGCTCCCTTGTATGTTTATTTTGGGACTACGGAATTGCATTTCGGGAGATCCCCCTATACATTTATGAGTTGGACTACGGGACTGCACCCAGGAGATCCACTAGATATGATATTTATATTTGGGGACTACAGGACGGTATCCTGGGAGATCCCCGGTTGTTATCTCGGAGCTGAGCTGTATTCTCTTTCTGTATTTTACTTGCCTTTGTAATAGTTGTTGTTGTCCTTCATATCCTGTGTTACTTACTTACACTGTTTGTTTCACACTGTTAAACGTTATATTATTATTTAACCTCAGTAGGGACTTGACCTTCCTCGTCACTACCCGACCGAGGTTAGGCTTGGCACTTACTGAGTACCGTTGTGGTGTACTCATGCCCTTCGTGCGCATGTTTTCATGTGTAGATCTAGGTACTTTCGCTTAGTTTTATTATCCTTGAGGCGAGGCGCTTCTGTAGAGACTTCAAGGTATATCTGTCGCGTCCGCAGACCGAGGAGTCTCTTCCTATTCTTGCTATTTAGTATTAGCCCTTCTGTATTTTCAGTTCTTGTTAGACATTCTGGAGTTAGAGCTGTGTAGTATTTCTTAGCTTGTGATTCATGGGTTTTCGGGTCTTGGATTTATGTGTTGGTTTTCAGAGTTAAATATGGTGTATGCCGAGCGGCACATTTATACACTTGTTATTTCTTATTTCTGTTTTAAATTGTTTTACTTCCGCAAATTTTGATTTCTTTTCCGCAATTTAGGCTTACCTAGTCGTAGAGACAAGGTTCCATCACGATGGTTCACGGAGGGCGAATCGGGGTCGTGACAAGTTGGTATCAGAGCTCTAGGTTCACAAAAGTCATGGATCACAAGCCGGTTTATTAGAGTCTCGCTGATCATTACGGAGACGTCTGTACTTATCTACGAGAGGCTGTGTAACTGTTAGGAAATTTCCACTTCTTGATTTCCTCATCGTGCGACGTGATTCCTTGAGGCTTATGCCCTTGTTTTCTTCCTACTCAATCTTACGCGACGCGAACCGCTTGTTATAAATCGAGAATTGAAGAATTGCAATGGTACTACAGATGTGGTGCGGGATGTTTCTCCCGGTGTAGTTGGGTGAGCTATTGTCGTCGCCTTGCGGAAGGATTTTTTTCTATCATTTCGGCTCGATAGTTGTGCTCCTAATAGCTTGGAGGCTATGCATAGGTTGCTATGATGCTCGCGATTGGTTATCGCACAGTATTGACTTGATGGTAGGAGGCTTGCCTATGTGTTGGGGTGGTGAATGAGTTGAAAGGAAACCTACTTAGTGCACGATTCAGAGATATGATATTTCACTTCCGGCGAAGGAAAAGCAATTGGCCTATGAATGTCCAGATTTGGGTGATGGAGTAACGAGACTTGGTAAATTCGAGCGTGGTGGAATTTTTCTGCGATGTAGTGTCGTCGTCCTCGATTGTATGCGTTAAGTTCTCTAGTGGTATGGATACGCATATTTGTTGTCTGTTACGGAAGGTCGTGGGAGCGTGCCCCACAGGAAGATTGTATAAGTGTGGCATGTAGTCACTTGGTTGATTTAAGATTTAAACCAAGTATGAAGACGGTGGTGATATCATTAATTTGAGAATTTTTGCTTGGAGGGCACTCAACTTATTGGGTTGTGGACCGTGGAGGATTTGCCCCGGTTATGATGGTAGTTCTTGTGTGTTATGAGAAAAAGGGAGTTATTATGGACCTTCGAAAGGTTATTAGCCTAGTTCAGTGTGATCAGAATTAGCTTGAGGTCCGTGGATGGATCTAAATGTGAATATGGGCTCTATATCAGGCCAGATGTGTTCATTTCAGCAATGCGCTCCATTGGACAAGTAGTCGGGGTACTATTTCGTCGTCAGCTATTTTATGTAATGATATATTTTGCTGTATGATTTGTGAGACGACTTGTTGAATCTCTTATGTGTTGAGGTTCCGCGTAGAGATGATGTTATATGAGCAGGATGGCTCTCGAGATTCAGACTGTATATCGCACCTCAGTTGTGTTTGAGTTTTGTATCCTATGGCACTATATGTCTCCCCAGGGATGGTATTATGCACTTAGCGTTCTTGTGACCGATATTCAGAATTTTTGTTATAATGAGCAGTTTAGCTCGACGTATATCTCCTTATATGAATTCTATATGTGGATCGGGTGGCACGCCGCCATGGGTATGTTATTTGGATCGGGTTGCACGCCGCAACAGTGGGATATTGAGTACAGTTTTCTATATGCTATTTTTGTATACCTTGCTTCCTATTTTCTAAGGAAAGTTCATATTAGTGCGTGAGTTGAGTAGTTCCTTCTAGAGTTCGTTTTTCTTTTGTCGCGTTCGAGTTCATAGCCTATTGGCACATTGTGGCATCATATGAAACTTTTGATCATATCCGGGGTGGCTTATTGCCTGAGCGGTTCGTAATGAGTGAGACGAGACCATTGGATTTAGGGTCAGTGCAATCGGATTATATGAAGTATATTAAGGAGCTAAGACCATTATTTGGTTCAGAATGAGGTGATGGTTCTTATCAGGAGTATAGGCCCAATGATTGTTGATTCGGCAGTTGGGTATGAATTTCTATGAATTTCTACACACCTCTTCCGTCTTGGCGGTATTATAAGAGTTAGAGCAAGACCTATGTAGGTCATGAGGTGCAATGGGAGCATCAGATTCGTGGAATTTCGGCTAATTTGATAGGAGAATGTTATTGTGGTCCTGTGAGTAAAGTGGTGCAAGGTGTGAAGCCAGCTAAGCTATGCAGTCATGTTTTGGTACCGCGGGTAGTTATTGATACGACGAACGTATGTTTAAGTGGGAGAGGATGTAACGACCCGACCGGTCGTTTCGAGCTCTAGCACGTCGCTCAGCAGTTTAGGTCATGAGCAGCTTCACTTCAGGTATGTCTCTATGCTCATTCGAGGAAGCACGAATGTTTAAGTGTAGGAGGATGTGACGACCCGGACGGTCGTCTTAAGAATTAACGCCCCGATCCCCTATTAAATGTTTTCTCCAGGTTTATTTCTGCTATTTTGATTTGCCGGGACGTTCGGTTTTGAGTTTCGGAGAGTTTTGGGACACTTAGTCCCCAAATGAGAGCTTAAGTCTTGGAAATTTGACCATAGTCAGAACAGTGTGAAGACGGCCTCGGAATGGAAATTCGATGGTTCCGTTAGCTCCGTTGGGTGATTTCGGGCTTAGGGGCATGTTCGGAGTGTGTTTTAGAGGTCCGTAGCTAATTTAGGCTTGAAATACCGAAAGGTCGAATTTTGAAGTTTCGGTTCGATAGTGAGACTTTGATCCGAGGGTAGGAAGGAAATTTCGGAAGTTGGAATAGCTCCGTAGTTTTGAATGTGATGTGTGTGCAAAATTTCAGGTCGTTCGGACGAGGTTTGATAGACTTTTGATCAAAGGCGGAATTCGGAAGATTTTAGAAACTTAGGCATGAATCCGAGGTGTTTTGGTTGATTTGATGTTGTTTGAGGTGTTTTGATGATTGAAACAAGTTTGAATAAGGTATTAGAATATGTTTGTGCTTTTGGTTGAGGTCCTGGGGGTCTCGGGTGAGTTTCGGGTGCCTAACGGAAGTTGAATGTGGACTTGGAAAGATTTTTATTGCTGGTATTTGTCATAACTGCACCTGCGGTTTGGGTTCCGCGGGTGCGGAGCCGCAGAAGCGGCTATTACATCGCAGAAGCGGAAAAAGAGAGGGCTAGCGTAGATCGCAGAAGAGGACGCCCCATCGCAGAAGCGGACTCTTTGTCCGCAGATGCGGAAACTGCCGCAGAAGCGAGATCTCTTCTCGCACCTGCGGGACCGCATGAGCGGCTCATCTGGTCGCAGGTGCGAAACTTGCTGGACAGAATGTTTTAAGTTCTGAAAATGGAACTTCGTCCCATTTTCCATTTTTACCAATTTGGAGCTCGGGGAGAGGCTATTTTCGGGAGATTTTTTAGAAAAACAACAGGGTAAGTGTTCTTAACTTAATTTTGGTTAGATTATTCGAATCTATTACTCCCTCCGTTTCATATTAAATGAGCTACTTTCCTTTTTAGTCTGTTCCAAAATAAACGACACATTTCTAAATTTGGAAATAATTCAACTTTAAACTCTTCATTTGACCCTTTTGGCCCTTAATGAGAAGCTTTTATAGCCACACAAATGGCATGGCCCCACAAACCTTTTACCCCTTAAGCTTTTAAGACTACAACTTTCAAACTCCGTGCCGAGTCAAACTAGCTCAAACAATATGAAACGGAGGGAGTACTAGTTTTGGCATTAAATCTGTGAATTTAGTTGGAAGAGTTTCAAAAACCCTCTCGGATAGATTTGAGGATTTGAGGGTCGAAATGTTATGGGATTTGGATAATTTTGGTATGGTTAGACTCGTGAGAGTGCGAGTCTTCTGAAAACATAAATTTTACCCGATACCGAGACGTGGGCCCGGGGGGCATTTTGGTCATTTTATCTAATTTCGCGTATTATCTTAGAATTTAATTTTGGAATCAGTTACTTGAGGTGTTATTTACATTATGAAATTGAATTGAACAGATTGGGGCCAGTTGGAGTCGAATACTCGTGGCAAGAACGTGATCTCGGGTTGATTTTGAGCCGGATTGAGGTAAATGGCTTGTCTAACCTTGTGTGGCGGACCTTTTTCCCTTAGGATTTATATTGTGGTAATTGAAATGCCTCGTATGTGAGGTGACTAGCGCGTACTTGTGCTAATTGTTGGAAATCCGGTTTTTCATCAAAAATAGCCTTGAATTGTGTTCTTCCTTTTCTTGCTTACACTGTTTGGAAACTAAACCTGCTGTAGCCTAGAGAAGCATGTCTACTTGACTAAATTGCTCTATTCGCCTTAACTGCCTTATTTGTATTAGGTGAACCATGCTAGGTTAGGATTACCTGCTTCACTTTGATATGCAATTTATTGGATTGAATTCTTGTTGTTGCTGCGCATTTATTTTGGGACTAAGGGACAGTATCCCGGGAGCTTCCCTGTATGTTTACTTTGGGACTACGGATTAGTATTCCGGGAGATCCCCCTGCACTTTTACATTGGAACTACGGGATTGCACCCGGTAGATTCCCCAGTACTGAGTATTTTTATTTGGGACTACGGGACAGTATCCCGGGAGCTCCCCTGTATGTTTACTTTGGGACTACGGGACGCCGACGCATCCAACAGAGCGAAACAGTGTTCCATTCTTTTCGACGGCATCCTTCCGCATTGGCGGCGGGTATCCCGGGAGCTCCCTTGTATGTTTATGTTGGGACTACGGAATTGCATTTCGGGAGATCCCCCTGCACAGTTATGATTTGGACTACGGGACTGCACCCGGGAGATCCACTAGATATGATATTTATATTTGGGGACTACAGGACGGTATCCTGGGAGATCCCCGGTTGTTATCTCGGAGCTGAGCTGTATTCTCTTTCTGTGTTTTACTTGCCTTTGTAATAGTTGTTGCTGTCCTTCATATCCTGTGTTACTTACTTACACTGTTTGTTTCACACTGCTAAACCTTATATTATTATTTAACCTCAGTAGGGCCTTGACCTTCCTCGTCACTACCCGACCGAGGTTAGGCTTGGCACTTACTGAGTACCGCTGTGGTGTACTCATGCCCTTCCTGCGCATGTTTTTCATGTGCAGATCCAGGTACTTTCGCTCAGTCTTATCATCCTTGAGGCGAGGCGCTTCTGTAGAGACTTCAAGGTATATCTGCTGCGTCCGCAGACCGAGGAGTCTCTTTCTATTCTTGTTGTTTAGTATTAGCCCTTCTGTATTTTCAGTTCTTGTTAGACATTCTGGAGTTAGAGCTGTGTAGTACTTCTTAGCTTGTGATTCATGGGTTTTCGGGCCTTGGATTTATGTGTTGGTTTTGAGAGTTAAATATGGTGTATGCCGAGCGGCACATTTATACACTGGTTATTTCTTATTTCTGTTTTAAATTGTTTTACTTTCGCAAATTTTGATTTCTTTTCCGTAATTTAGGCTTACCTAGTCGTAGAGACTAGGTGCCGTGACGATGGTTCACGGAGGGCGAACTGGGGTCGTGACAGCCAAAAATCTTGAAACTAATCGAGTCTCGATCAATGGTGAATATTCGAGAAAGACACAGACAATGAATCAACTTCATGCTGCATTTGAAATTCTCCATAGCCATAATGTATCGAAATGTACCATTATTAAGCTTATCCCGTTGTGTAGGAGTCAAGAAATTTGCAATTAAACTCTTCAAATCGTGGTTCCCCTTCTAGTAAGCCTTACAGTTAAACCAATCTCGAAACTCAAAATATCTTTGCCCTGGTCTTGTAGGTGGAGGAGCAGGGACATAAGGACCTGGGGGTATTATAGGTTGTCTAGGTGCTTTAGGTGCATTAGCTGCTTTGCGTGCATTAGCTGCATTAGGATCTTTAGGTGCTTTAGGTGCCATCTGTTCAAAAAAAGTAAAAGATATAAAAAATAACATCAGGACATTATCAAAAAGATCAGTTAAAAATTCAATCTCTAAGAAGGCTGAAGTTCGACAATTACAAAACAAAAACTTCAGCTCTAGAGCTGAAGTTCGACAGTTACAAAACATAAAACTACAGCGACAGTTACAAAACAAAAACTTCAGCTCCTAAAGCTGAAGTTCGACAGTTACAAAACAAAAACTTCAGCTCTAGAGCTGAAGTTCACCAGTTACAAAAACAAAAACTTCAGCTCCTAAAGCTGAAGTTCGACAGTTACAAAACAAAAGCTTCAGCTCTAGAGCTGAAGTTCACCAATTACAAAAAACAAAACCTTCATCTCCTAAAGCTGAAGTTCGACAGTTACAAAACAAAAACTTCAGCTCTAGAGTTGAAGTTCACCAGTTACAAAAAATAAAACCTTCAACTCCTAAAGCTGAAGTTCACCAAGTTGAAGTTCACCAGTTACAAACACAAAACATTCAGCAAAAAAACATGCTGTAGTTTTTACAAAAAACAAACACAAATTCAAATCCAAAAATAATGCCAAAACACGAAAAAAAACTTCACCTCCTATCTAAGGTATCATTGAACTATTATAAACTTCACACTTTAATAGTATCATCTATTTAACTCTCAAATTTTTTAAAAATTTCGACGTCTAATCACTGAAAAATTTATAGAATTTTCATCAACAACACAAACATTCGGTCAAAAAACCTAAAAACACAATCGTAAAAGTAAAACTAATGCACTTATCAAACTAAACCCTAAGAAACTATTTTATCATAAATACATAACTATCAAAACCAAAACCAGAAATTAAATCGTAAAATAAAACCCAGAAAGTTAATGCAATGTACCTATGGTTAAATCGTAATGTGGGAACAACGACGACTAGCAGTTGAAAAATCAAAAGAACGACGAAAACCGTTTGATTTCAGAGAAGAACAAATCAAAAAATGCGAATAACGGGAGAGAGAGATAGAGACAGTAGAGGACTAGCGTATACTTGGAGAGAAAGTAGTCTTTTAATAAAGAAGGGCAGCATAGTCTTTTTAAAATGCTTTTAACAAAAAAACGGGTACGGGTGCAAACAGAAAAATAAAGCGGCTACAGGTTAAAAAGAGGCGCCCAAATAGGGCGCCCCGTGCAATTTTTACTCTAGTTATTTCACAGAGAATCAAACTTATTAACGAATATCTTCGATTTTCTTCATTTATTTGTTTCAAATTACATTAATGTATTTACTACTGAATTTGTAGGATGCTTTGCTCAATTTCCATAACGATCTTTGTTTTGGGGATATTGTATAATTTTGGTGGAAGTTGCTAATGGAGCACTAAAACGGGCTAAAAAGATAAAACTTTATGGTGCCCCAAAAGCTTAAGTTCTAATAATTGCCCCTTCTATAATAATATAATGCTACTTCCTACCACTGAAGACAGTTCAATCCAAAGGCAAGTACCCTGACTCGAGCTAAGACAACTCACATGACGAGTGGATCATAATGTTAGGAAGTGTTTATTTGGCAAGATAATCAATCATTAAGCCAAAAGTCAACAGTTATTGACAAAATAAAACTGGCATTATATACCCTTTAATAACGATTAGCATCGATCTGTTTGTTGGATAATTAATCACACTTTGTTTTCATTACCAGACGTGAATTCGGGAAAGTCTAAAATAAGAGAGCCTCCAAAAGCTAAAAAGGTACTACTGTATCACGAGTATCAATACATTTGACTTATATGCAAATTATTTGCTTTATTTTGTAAGTTACTAATTACACTTACCATCTAATAAGAATTGTGAAATTCCGGAAAAAAGTGGGGAAAAAATTTAAGTGAAAATTACAGCTGTGTTTGGACATGAATACAATTTGGAACTGTTTTTGAATTTTTTTGAGTGATTTAAAGTGAAAGTTTTGAAAAATGACTTTTGAAGTTTTTTAAATTTTCAAAATTCAACTGCAAGTGAGATTTGAAATTTTCATGGCCAAACACTGATTCCGAAAAAAATAATTAATTTTTTTCGGAAAAAAGTGAATTTTTTTTATGGCCAAACGGTCCCTTAACATTTTCCTTATGTGCACTTACGTGGTGTAAAGAAGTAGGGGTGTGCATTCGATTTATCGATTCGATTTTGACCCTTATCGATAATTACTTATCGATTATCAATTTGTACATATGCTTATCGTTATCGTTTCAATAAGGTTTCGATTTTTTTGATTTCGATTTATCGATTTTGGGGGCTTATCGATTCGGTTATCGATTACACCAATAAGAAAATTTGCGGGATTCCACGAAAAGTATATCGCTATAAAC